>NW_027450251.1:7500-51919 GCF_964194025.1 Convolutriloba macropyga | reverse complement strand
AATGCGTCAAGCGTGAAAATCGTCACTGAAGTAAAGAGAAATTAAAGAAATAAGATAGTCTGTTCAGTTACAATTAACTAAACGATTATTGAAAGTATTAGGAAATATCTGTTCCTCAGACAATACCTCAGAAAGTTCTATGTTTTGGTTGTTTTGATGATTTAATAGTGTTCAAAAGTTTTGCAAAGTTTGATAATAAATCCGTTTTTCAACAATGTCCTCCGATTGGAGCTGAGTAGGGAAGAAGAAAATCTTTGGAAGATTTTCAAGTGGAACTAAGTTTTTCCTCATCGGTGAGAAGCACGCGAAAGAATTATCCTTTCACTAATCCCAGATCCTGAAGGAGTGAAAAATACCGAACAATTGCAACAGGAGCATTGAAATACGGCGAACCAGGGATCCGAATGAAGTACTGAATTTTGCCAAATTTCTCTTGTTCTGCTTCTTTGAAAAAAACATAACAGTTGCCCATTTTTGAGCGTTTATATTCTGGCGAGTCAAAGTAGCAGCTCTTAAGGTAACAACGGTTTTCAAAAGTGCAGCCCAGATATTGAAAACGAGCGTCCTGTACCGCTTCAGTCTCCACAAATTCATCTTTAAGAAACTTATCAGATTGGTTTTTTCCGGAGAGCTTGCAAATGAGAGGTTTTATTTTTTCACTTTGAAAATCAACTTCGCTTAAATGGTGCCGTTGAAGAATTCGTCGGCAGATCACTTCAAGTTCTGAATTGGAAACACTGAAGACCTCTCCAATTGATCTATTGGCGGCTTCGAAACTCATTGCGGACTGGCAGAACAGAGGTCCGAACCTCCTAGCCTGATCTGTCAAATGCCTTAAGCAGTGAATATTGATTGTTTCAGCTTTCTGATTGCCTGCATGAACGGTTACAACTTCCTTACAGTAGTCGTCGATAAATTTTTTTGACGCAGTCAGACTGAATTCTGAGCTGGACTCCAGCAAAAGTCTGATCCCAAATACCAAGTTGCTCAAATGCTCATACAACTCGGTTGAGATCCTGTTTAAAAAAACAATCGGGCTGATATAAAAAAACAAGTTGAAATACTCATTCGCTTTGAACTGACTTTGTTCGTCCAGGCATCTTATTTTCCCTGAGTACGAGACCATTTCTCGCGGACATGACAAATTCTTGACTAAAACGTTGACATTTTTTTTTGTCTTGAGCAGTGAGTGATTTGTGGCAAACTTTGAGCAACTCAGGAAACGCACCAAGCAACACACAGTGCATATAGTCAACGGGTGCCGTCAAAGGCAACCCGGCAATAATTTCAGAAAAAGGGCTTCTACCTTTAACGCCGAAAACGTTGGGTAGTTCGTCAGCATTTTGGGCTTCTGCCATGTTGACGTAATTTTCAGTTAAGTGAATTTCACGAACTCTACCAGTCTCAATAAAGGGATAATATGCGTGGGTTTTTCCAATTGTTTTAACTTTTGTTTCGCAAAAATGGCATCCGTAAAATCCATTAAATTTGAACATATTCAACATATGATTCTTGGCTCCCTGGTCGGATATCAGCAACCTCATTTTTAAGCTCAGCTTATAGTTCGTCTGTTCGTCTATACTCAAGTCAATGCCCGAAAATATCTCAGAACGTAAATGGGGGACTATTTGCGTCCAATCTGGAACTGTTTCGCCAACAAAGAGAGCAGCGAGAACAAGGTTTTTTTCGTGCCATTCGCAATTTAGGGGGAAAATCTGCAATCTGGATCCATATTGGCCAGACTTCTTTTTTGAACGTAGATTTTTTAATGTTTACGCCATCGGAGAATAATATCAAATTTATAAGAAGATTTTCGCTGCTTCCAACTTCTACAATTGGACAAATTGATCTGCTGAAATCTCCAAATGGGTCTTCTTTGCGTTGGTTGGAGTACCTTAGTATATTTTAAAGTTGACTTTTGACAATATCACGTATTTGAAAACGAAAGTTAAGTACGCAGAAGGAAGCTGCACTTGTTTTTCTTATCGCTCTTACTTTTTCTTCGTAGTTTCTTTTCATGCTTTGAACATGCGAATATCCAGAAAGAAGCCTGTTTTCTGTTGGCAATAATACTTTTACTAGGGAATGAAGAGAAGCCGAACACTCGTCGGAAAGATTGAATTTTGCACAAAAGAGAGCCATAAGATCTGTTGCTTCCTTCACCGTTGTTTCACTGCCTTCAAAAAGTTTCAGATTTAAGCTATCAGGTATGCTAGTTGAACTGTTTAAAGTCAAAGTATTTTCTTCAAGAATTTCGGATACAGAGAAACTCGGTAATGCGTTTTGTCCCAGGGGTGAAGAAGCTCGGGCTAAGACAATTGATATTTTGGCTTCACTTGACTGTTCGTTATCGGAGGATGACAGGCTGAGATTACTTTCTGATTCATCCGAAAATAAGATAGACAAGTTTGGTTCTGTTTCACTTTGTTCTGTTGCTCCATTGTAATCTAAGGCTCTGTTTGGACAACTAAAATTTGCACTTATTGAAGTAGAAACGTTTTGCTCTGATGAATCAGTGCTGCTCAGTGGACTCCTTTCAAGATCGTTGTAAACTTCAACCAACTCCCGACACTTGACTCTGTGCCGCTTGGTTATAACAGCATCAGCCTGCTTTGCATTTTCCTGGTCGTTTAACTCAACAACAATGCCCGCAACTACCTCGAATATTAAATCATCCACAATATCTTGAAATTGAGCGCTTCGACTCGCCTCATCCTTTGCTTGAAGTTCGCACGTTCTGCACAGACAGGCGTTTTCTTCAAAGAAATCAGTCCCATACTTCACAAAAACCTCGTCACCCGGACATAACTTCCGTTTTACTCGCAACTGCACAATATCTGATTGACTCGAGAAATCGTACTCGCAGTTCGGGCTGCAGTCAGAAATTAGGAACCGCATTGGCCCGAGCAGGAGCAATTGTTTTCCTGTCCTCTCAGAAGTCATTACCGACAAATTTGTGACAGCGCCCTCGGGTACTTCTCTCACAAAGCCAATTGGGTTACGCTTGAAGATGAAGGGAGGATGAACTATTTTTTTACCAACATAGAGAAGCCTATAACCACCAAAATTGTCGTAGACAATGGAAAAGTCTGGTTTCAAATTCTTGTAGGCATCGCACACAATATCCAACGACTTTTTCCAAACCGGCTCTCTAGTAAGTTTTCTTTGGAAAATGGGTTCCCGCATTGGCTCAACTGTGCGCATCGCTGGGCGATCCGTGGTTTGCACAAGTAGCTCAACAGCAAAATAATCGCATTGGGCCAAAATTGACCAGCTCACTTCTCTGGGAATCATTTTTCATCTAAAATTTTTTAGTTTTTATAACAATTTAGGGAGAGAACACTAGGGAAGACTCAAGGTGGAAAACAAGTCCAGCAGCTTGTTTTCGTCTTTGCGGGAAGCTTATTGAGAACAAAAAATGAACAACCCTATTGATTATTTCTTTTAAAAAATGAATTTTCAATTATACAAATTGCATTAGGGAGAGAAGAACACTAGAAACCAATTCCAGCAACTTGACTTCTGTCTAACGGAACGCTTCATTGTTATAGAAAATTGATAGTGCCCAAGTCCAGTAACTTGAACACTTTGTTTGAAAATTATGGATATTAAAATGAAAGACTCAAGGTGGAAAACAAGTCCAGCAACTTGTTTTCGTCTTTGCGAGAAGCTTATTGAGAACAAAAAATGAACAACGCTATTGATTATTTCTTTTAAAAAATGAACTTTCAATTATACAAATTGAATTAGGGAGAGAAGAACACTAGAAACCAAGTCCAGCAACTTGACTTCTGTCTAACGGAACGCTTCATTGTTATAGAAAATTGATAGTGCCCAAGTCCAGTAACTTGAACACTTTGTTTGAAAATTATGGATATTAAAATGAAAGGATCAAGGTGGAAAACAAGTCCAGCAACTTGTTTTCGTCTTTGCGGGAAGCTTATTGAGAACAAAAAATCAACAACGCTATTGATTATTTCTTTTAAAAAATGAACTTTCAATTATACAAATTGCATTAGGGAGAGAAGAACACTAGAAACCAAGTCCAGCAACTTGACTTCTGTCTAACGGAACGCTTCATTGTTATAGAAAATTGATGGTGACCAAGTCCAGTTACTTGAACACTTTGTTTGAAAATTATGGATATTAAAATGAAAGACTCAAGGTGGAAAACAAGTCCAGCAACTTGTTTTCGTCTTTGCGGGAAGCTTATTGAGAACAAAAAATGAACAACGCTATTGATTATTTCTTTTAAAAAATGAACTTTCAATTATACAAATTGAATTAGGGAGAGAAGAACACTAGAAACCAAGTCCAGCAACTTGACTTCTGTCTAACGGAACGCTTCATTGTTATAGAAAATTGATAGTGCCCAAGTCCAGTAACTTGAACACTTTGTTTGAAAATTATGGATATTAAAATGAAAGGATCAAGGTGGAAAACAAGTCCAGCAACTTGTTTTCGTCTTTGCGGGAAGCTTATTGAGAACAAAAAATCAACAACGCTATTGATTATTTCTTTTAAAAAATGAACTTTCAATTATACAAATTGCATTAGGGAGAGAAGAACACTAGAAACCAAGTCCAGCAACTTGACTTCTGTCTAACGGAACGCTTCATTGTTATAGAAAATTGATGGTGACCAAGTCCAGTTACTTGAACACTTTGTTTGAAAATTATGGATATTAAAATGAAAGACTCAAGGTGGAAAACAAGTCCAGCAACTTGTTTTCGTCTTTGCGGGAAGCTTATTGAGAACAAAAAATGAACAACCCTATTGATTATTTCTTTTAAAAAATGAATTTTCAATTATACAAATTGCATTAGGGAGAGAAGAACACTAGAAACCAATTCCAGCAACTTGACTTCTGTCTAACGGAACGCTTCATTGTTATAGAAAATTGATAGTGCCCAAGTCCAGTAACTTGAACACTTTGTTTGAAAATTATGGATATTAAAATGAAAGACTCAAGGTGGAAAACAAGTCCAGCAACTTGTTTTCGTCTTTGCGGGAAGCTTATTGAGAACAAAAAATGAACAACGCTATTGATTATTTCTTTTAAAAAATGAACTTTCAATTATACAAATTGAATTAGGGAGAGAAGAACACTAGAAACCAAGTCCAGGAACTTGACTTCTGTCTAACGGAACGCTTCATTGTTATAGAAAATTGATAGTGCCCAAGTCCAGTAACTTGAACACTTTGTTTGAAAATTATGGATATTAAAATGAAAGGATCAAGGTGGAAAACAAGTCCAGCAACTTGTTTTCGTCTTTGCGGGAAGCTTATTGAGAACAAAAAATGAACATCGCTATTGATTATTTCTTTTAAAAAATGAACTTTCAATTATACAAATTGCATTAGGGAGAGAAGAACACTAGAAACCAAGTCCAGCAACTTGACTTCTGTCTAACGGAACGCTTCATTGTTATAGAAAATTGATGGTGCCCAAGTCCAGTAACTTGAACACTTTGTTTGAAAATTATGGATATTAAAATGAAAGACTCAAGGTGGAAAACAAGTCCAGCAACTTGTTTTCGTCTTTGCGGGAAGCTTATTGAGAACAAAAAATGAACAACGCTATTGATTATTTCTTTTAAAAAATGAACTTTCAATTATACAAAATGAATTAGGGAGAGAAGAACACTAGAAACCAAGTCCAGCAACTTGACTTCTGTCTAACGGAGCGCTTCATTGATATAGAAAATTGATAGTGCCCAAGTCCAGTAACTTGAACACTTTGTTTGAAAATTATGGATATTAAAATGAAAGGATCAAGGTGGAAAACAAGTCCAGCAACTTGTTTTCGTCTTTGCGGGAAGCTTATTGAGAACAAAAAATGAACAACGCTATTGATTATTCCTTTTAAAAAATGAACTTTCAATTATACAAATTGCATTAGGGAGAGAAGAACACTAGAAACCAAGTCCTTCAACTTGACTTCTGTCTAACGGAACGCTTCATTGTTATAGAAAATTGATGGTGACCAAGTCCAGTAACTTGAACACTTTGTTTGAAAATTATGGATATTAAAATGAAAGACTCAAGGTGGAAAACAAGTCCAGCAACTTGTTTTCGTCTTTGTGAGAAGCTTATTGAGAACAAAAAATGAACAGCCCTATTGATTAATTCTTTTAGAAAATGAACTTTCAATTATACAAATTGCATTAGGGAGAGAAGAACACTAGAAACCAAGTCCAGCAACTTGACTTCTGTCTAACGGAACGCTTCATTGTTATAGAAAACTGATAGTGCCCAAGTCCATTAACTTGAACACTTTGTTTGAAAATTATGGATATTAAATTGAAAGACTCAAGGTGGAAAACAAGTCCAGCAACTTGTTTTCGTCTTTGCGGGAAGCTTATTGAGAACCAGAAATGAACAGCCCTATTGATTATTTCTTTTAAAAAATGAACTTTCAATTTTACAAATTGAATTAGGGAGAGAAGAACACTAGAAACCAAGTCCAGCAACTTGACTTCTCTCTAACGGAACGCTTCATTGTTATAGAAAATTGATGGTGCCCAAGTCCAGTAACTTGAACACTTTGTTTGAAAATCATGGATACTAAAATGAAAGACTCAAGGTGGAAAACAAGCCCAGCAACTTGTTTTCGTCTTTGCGGGAAGCTTATTGAGAACAAAAAATGAACAACGCTATTGATTATTTCTTTTAAAAAATGAACTTTCAGTTATAAAAATGAATTAGGGAGAGAAGAACACTAGAAACCAAGTCCAGCAACTTGACTTCTGTCTAACGGAACGCTTCATTGTTATAGAAAATTGATAGTGCCCAAGTCCAGTAACTTGAACACTTTGTTTGAAAATTATGGATATTAAATTGAAAGACTCAAGGTGGAAAACAAGTCCAGCAACTTGTTTTCGTCTTTGCGGGAAGCTTATTGAGAACAAGAAATGAACAGCCCTATTGATTATTTCTTTTAAAAAAAGAACTTTCAATTATACAAATTGAATTAGGGAGAGAAGAACACTAGAAACCAAGTCCAGCCACTTGACTTCTCTCTAACGGAACGCTTCATTGTTATAGAAAATTGATGGTGCCCAAGTCCAGTAACTTGAACACTTTGTTTGAAAATCAAGGACACTAAAATGAAAGACTCAAGGTGGAAAACAAGCCCAGCAATTTGTTTTCGTCTTTGCGGGAAGCTTATTGAGAACAAAAAATGAACAACGCTATTGATTATTTCTTTTAAAAAATGAACTTTCAATTATAAAAATGAAATAGGGAGAGAAGAACACTAGAAACCAAGTCCAGCAACTTGACTTCTGTCTAACGGAACGCTTCATTGTTATAGAAAATTGATAGTGCCCAAGTCCAGTAACTTAAACACTTTGTTTGAAAATTATGGATATTAAAATGAAAGACTCAAGGTGGAAAACAAGTCCAGCAACTTGTTTTCGTCTTTGCGGGAAGCTTAATGAGAACAAAGTGAACAACGCTATTGATTATTTCTTTTAAAAAGTGAACTTGCAATTATACAAATTGCATTAGGGAGAGAAGATCACTAGAAACCAAGTCCAGCAACTTGACTTCTGTCTAACGGAACTTTTCATTGTTATAGAAAATTGATGGTGCCCAAGTCCAGTAACTTGAACACTTTGTTTGAAAAATATGGATATTAAAATGAAAGACTCAAGGTGGAAAACAAGTCCAGCAACTTGTTTTCGTCTTTGCGGGAAGCTTATTGAGAACAAAAAATGAACAACGCTATTGATTATTTCTTTTATAAAATGAACTTTCAATTATAAAATTGAATTAGGGAGAGAAGAACACTATTGATTATTTATTTTAAAAAATGAAATTTCAATTATACAAATTGCATTAGGGAGAGAAGATCACTAGAAACCAAGTCCAGCAACTTGACTTCTGTCTAACGGAACGCTTCATTGTTATAGAAAATTGATGGTGCCCAAGTCCAGTAACTTGAAGTCTTTGTTTGAAAATTATGGATAATAAAATGAAAGACTCAAGTCCAGCAACTTGTTTTCGTCTTTGCGGGAAGCTTATTGAGAACAAAAAATGAACAACGCTACTGATTATTTCTTTTAAAAAATGAACTTGCAATTATACAATTTGCATTAGGGAGAGAAGAACACTAGAAACCAAGTCCAGTAACTTGACTTCTGTCTAACGGAACGCTTCATTGTTTTAGAAAATTGATAGTGTCCAAGTCCAGTAACTTGAACACTTTGTTTGAAAATTATGGATATTAAAATGAAAGGATCAAGGTGGAAAACAAGTCCAGCAACTTGTTTTCGTCTTTGCGGGAAGCTTATTGAGAACAAAAAATGAACAACGCTACTGATTATTTCTTTTAAAAAATGAACTTGCAATTATACAAATTGCATTAGGGAGAGAAGAACACTAGAAACCAAGTCCAGCAACTTGACTTCTGTCTAACGGAACGCTTCATTGTTTTAGAAAATTGATAGTGTCCAAGTCCAGTAATTTGAACATTTTGTTTGAAAATTATGGATATTAAAATGAAAGGCTCAAGGTGGAAAACAAGTCCAGCAACTTGTTTTCGTCTTTGCGGAAAGCTTATTGAGAACAAAAAATGAACAACCCTATTGATTATTTCTTTTAAAAAATGAACTAGCAATTATACAAATTGCATTAGGGAGAGAAGATCACTAGAAACCAAGTCCAGCAACTTGACTTCTGTCTAACGGAACGCTTCATTGTTATAGAAAATTGATGGTGCCCAAGTCCAGTAACTTGAACACTTTGTTTGAAAATTATGGATATTAAAATGAAAGACTCAAGGTGGATAACAAGTCCAGCAACTTGTTTTCCTCTTTGCGGGAAGCTTATTGAGAACAAGAAATGAACAGCCCTATTGATTGTTTCTTTTAAAAAATGAACTTTCAATTATACAAATTGCATTAGGGAGAGAAGATCACTAGAAACCAAGTCCAGCAACTTGACTTCTGTCTAACGGAACGCTTCATTGTTATAGAAAATTGATGGTGCCCAAGTCCAGTAACTTGAACACTTTGTTTGAAAATTATGGATATTAAAATGAAAGACTCAAGGTGGAAAACAAGTCCAGCAACTTGTTTTCGTCTTTGCGGGACGCTTATTGAGAACAAAAAATGAACAACGCTATTGATTATTTCTTTTAAAAAATGAACTTGCAATTATACAAAATGCATTAGGGAGAGAAGATCACTAGAAACGAAGTCCAGCAACTTGACTTCTGTCTAACGGAACGCTTCATTGTTATAGAAAATTGATGGTGCCCAAGTCCAGTAACTTGAACACTTTGTTTGAAAATTATGGATATTAAAATGAAAGACTCAAGGTGGAAAACAAGTCCAGCAACTTGTTTTCGTCTTTGCGGGACGCTTATTGAGAACAAAAAATGAACAACGCTATTGATTATTTCTTTTAAAAAATGAACTTGCAATTATACAAAATGCATTAGGGAGAGAAGATCACTAGAAACGAAGTCCAGCAACTTGACTTCTGTCTAACGGAACGCTTCATTGTTATAGAAAATTGATGGTGCCCAAGTCCAGTAACTTGAACACTTTGTTTGAAAATTATGGATATTAAAATGAAAGACTCAAGGTGGAAAACAAGTCCAGCAACTTGTTTTCGTCTTTGCGGGACGCTTATTGAGAACAAAAAATGAACAACGCTATTGATTATTTCTTTTAAAAAATGAACTTGCATGAACTTGCAATTATACAAAATGCATTAGGGAGAGAAGATCACTAGAAACGAAGTCCAGCAACTTGACTTCTGTCTAACGGAACGCTTCATTGTTATAGAAAATTGATGGTGCCCAAGTCCAATAACTTGAACACTTTGTTTGAAAATTATGGATATTAAAATGAAAGACTCAAGGTGGAAAACAAGTCCAGCAACTTGTTTTCGTCTTTGCGGGACGCTTATTGAGAACAAAAAATGAACAACGCTATTGATTATTTCTTTTAAAAAATGAACTTGCAATTATACAAAATGCATTAGGGAGAGAAGATCACTAGAAACCAAGTCCAGCAACTTGACTTCTGTCTAACTGAACGTTTCATTGTTATAGAAAATTGATGGTGCCCAAGTCCAGTAACTTGAACACTTTGTTTGAAAATTATGGATATTAAAATGAAAGACTCAAGGTGGAAAACAAGTCCAGCAACTTGTTTTCGTCTTTGCGGGAAGCTTATTGAGAACAAAAAATGAACAACGCTATTGATTATTTCTTTTAAAAAATGAACTTGCAATTATACAAATTGCATTAGGGAGAGAAGAACACTAGAAACCAAGTCCAGCAACTTGACTTCTGTCTAACGGAACGCTTCATTGTTATAGAAAATTGATAGTGCCCAAGTCCAGTAACTTGAACACTTTGTTTGAGAATTATGGATATTAAAATGAAAGACTCAAGGTGGAAAACAAGTCCAGCAACTTGTTTTCGTCTTTGTGGGAAGCTTATTGAGAACAAAAAATGAACAGCCCTATTGATTATTTCTTTTAAAAAATGAACTTTGAATTATACAAAGTGCATTAGGGAGAGAAGAACACTAGAAACCAAGTCCAGCAACTTGACTTCTGTCTAACGGAACGCTTCATTGTTATAGAAAATTGATGGTGCCCAAGTCCAGTAACTTGAACACTTTGTTTGAAAGTTATGGATATTAAAATGAAAGACTCAAGGTGGAAACCAAGTCCAGCAACTTGTTTTCGTCTCTGCGGGAAGCCTATTGAGAACAAAAAATGAACAACGCTATTGGTTATTTCTTTCAAAAAATGAACTTGCAATTATACAAACTGCATTAGGGAGAGAAGAACACTAGAAACCAAGTCCAGCAACTTGACTTCTGTCTAACGGAACGCTTCATTGTTATAGAAAATTGATAGTGCCCAAGTCCAGTAACTTGAACACTTTGTTTGAGAATTATGGTTATTAAAATGAAATACTCAAGGTGGAAAACAAATCCAGCAACTTGTTTTCGTCTTTGTGGGAAGCTTATTGAGAACAAAAAATGAACAGCCCTATTGATTATTTCTTTTAAAAAATGAACTTTCAATTATACAAATTGCATTAGGGAGAGAAGAACACTAGAAACCAAGTCCAGCAACTTGACTTCTGTCTAACGGAACGCTTCATTGTTATAGAAAATTGATGGTGCCCAAGTCCAGTAACTTGAACACTTTGTTTGAAAATTATGGATATTAAAATGAAAGACTCAAGGTGGAAAACAAGTCCAGCAACTTGTTTTCGTCTCTGCGGGAAGCTTATTGAGAACAAAAAATGAACAACGCTATTGATTATTTCTTTTAAAAAATGAACTTGCAATTATACAAACTGCATTAGGGAGAGAAGAACTCTAGAAACCAAGTCCAGCAACTTGACTTCTGTCTAACGGAACGCTTCATTGTTATAGAAAATTGATATTACCCAAGTCCAGTAACTTGAACACTTTGTTTGAGAATTATGGATATTAAAATGAAAGACTCAAGGTGGAAAACAAATCCAGCAACTTGTTTTCGTCTTTGTGGGAAGCTTATTGAGAACAAAAAATGAACAGCCCTATTGATTATTTCTTTTAAAAAATGAACTTTCAATTATACAAATTGCATTAGGGAGAGAAGAACACTAGAAACCAAGTCAAGTAACTTGACTTCTGTCTAACGGAACGCTTCAATGTTTTAGAAAATGATAGTGTCCAAGTCCAGTAACTTAAACACTTTGTTTGAAAATTATGGATATTAAAATGAAAGACTCAAGGTGGAAAACAAGTCCAGCAACTTGTTTTCGTCTTTGTGGGAAGCTTGTTGAGAACAAAAAATGAACAGCCCTATTGATTATTTCTTTTAAAAAATGAACTTTCAATTATACAAATTGCATTAGGGAGAGAAGAACACTAGAAACCAAATCCAGTAACTTGACTTCTGTCTAACGGAACGTTTCAATGTTTTAGAAAATTGATAGTGTCCAAGTCCAGTAACTTGAACACTTTGTTTGGAAATTATGGATATTAAAATGAAAGACTCAAGGCGGAAAACAGTCCCGCAACTTGTTTTCGTCTTTGCGGGAAGCTTATTGAGAACAAAAAATGAACAACCCTATTGATTATTTCTTTTAAAAAATGAACTTTCAATTATACAAATTGCATTAGGGAGAGAAGAACACTAGAAACCAAGTCCAGTAACTTGACTTCTGTCTAACGGAACGCTTCAATGTTTTAGAAAATTGATAGTGTCCAAGTCCAGTAACTTGAACACTTTGTTTGAAAATTATGGATATTAAAATGAAAGACTCATGGTGGAAAACAAGTCCAGCAACTTGTTTTCGTCTTTGCGGGAAGCTTATTGAGAACAAAAAATGAACAACGCTTTTGATTACTTTTTTTAAAAAATGAACTTTCAATTATACAAATTGCATTAGGGAGAGAAGAACACTAGAAACCAAGTCCAGTAACTTGACTTCTGTCTAACGGAACGCTTCAATGTTTTAGAAAATTGATAGTGTCCAAGTCCAGTAACTTGAACACTTTGTTTGAAAATTATGGATATTAAAATGAAAGACTCATGGTGGAAAACAAATCCAGCAACTTGTTTTCGTCTTTGTGGGAAGCTTATTGAGAACAAAAAATGAACAGCCCTATTGATTATTTCTTTTAAAAAATGAACTTTCAATTATACAAATTGCATTAGGGAGAGAAGAACACTAGAAACCAAGTCCAGTAACTTGACTTCTGTCTAACGGAACGCTTCAATGTTTTAGAAAATTGATAGTGTCCAAGTTCAGTAACTTGAACACTTTGTTTGAAAATTATGGATATTAAAATGAAAGACTCATGGTGGAAAACAAGTCCAGCAACTTGTTTTCGTCTTTGCGGGAAGCTTATTGAGAACAAAAAATGAACAACGCTTTTGATTATTTTTTTTAAAAAATGAACTTTCAATTATAAAATTGAATTAGGGAGAGAAGAACACTAGAAACCAAGTCCAGCAACTTGACTTGTGTCTAACGGAACGCTTCATTGTTATAGAAAATTGATAGTGCCCAAGTCCAGTAACTTGAACACTTTGTTTGAAAATTATGGATATTAAAATGAAAGACTCAAGGTGGAAAACAAGTCCAGCAACTTGTTTTCGTCTTTGCGGGAAGCTTATTGAGAACAAAAAATGAACAGCCCTATTGATTATTTATTTTAAAAAATGAACTTTCAATTATACAAATTGCATTAGGGAGAGAAGATCACTAGAAACCAAGTCCAGCAACTTGACTTCTGTCTAACGGAACGCTTCATTGTTATAGAAAATTGATAGTGTCCAAGTCCAGCAAATTGAACACTTTGTTTGAAAATTATGGATATTAATATGAAAGACTCAAGGTGGAAAACAAATCCAGCAACTTTAACACTTTCTTTAAAAGTTAAGACACAAGTCCTGTAACTTTAAACGAGAAAAAAAGAAGTGCATGAACGCGAATATTAGAACAAAAGTTTTCCAGTTATTTTACACAACTGACAAAAGGAGCAAATTCAACATATGGAAAGTGAAACGCAAAGCAAATCACAGCAACCTGCTGCATAAAAGTTACTTAGAAGAAGGTAAATAAAAACAGAGAGATAGTCTTGGCAAATACTTTTATACAAAATGTTTCAAAAAGTTGTTAACATGGATCCCAAAACCGTTTGTTCACACGAATCTAGGAGACTGAAAGTTGCTTTCAGCAGGTTCAGAGTTCTCATTCTGTGACTCGGCGTTTCCTTTAAAATCACCACTTCGTCGTTCAGATGAACGCAGTTCATTTCCTTTGTTATTTAGGCTAACTTTAGCCAGCTCGTACATTGGCATCCACTTTCCTTCGAATTTGAGACGGAACAGATCTAAAAGAAATATTTGAGAAAATCCGTTCAGTAAAATTTGAAATAAAGTTTTTTATTCGAAAAAGATGCTTTATTGCCTCAATTTCCGTAAATGCCAGTTCTTCTAACATGCACAAAGACGCTTTAGAGCACGGGTTCAAAAATTTTTAGCAATTTTTTTTGCCGAAATTTGAAAACAACCTTTGAAAATCTCTTTTCTGGTAGGTGAGAAATCCGTGCAGGGCTCGTTTCCACTTTTGGTCTTGCCTTTCGGCGACAGCATATGTTGCATTAGTTCCTCGTCGTACCACAACTTTTTCGCGGCATTGCGCCCAATTATTTGCGGCGTCAATCCATCCACAAGCGCGAGATCTGTTCCCTTTCCGGGTCCATTCCGAACAAGTAACAAAGGTTTCTCCGCCTGGCCAAAAATCTTTGGTGTTGGTAAGAGAGCTCCAAGTTTTCCTATCTCTGTTGTCTGAAAACAATCAAGAAATCTGTGTATTGAAAGAGATCAAAACAGATGTTGAATGCCGCTGATTAAAAGTTATTTCTCATTTTTTGATGTCTATGTTCGTTAGCAAAGAAATTAAGGTTAGTTGAACTTACAAGCTGCTTTACAGCATTGGCCGACATCTGAATCTCCCGATAATTGCGGTTTGCTAGCGATTTTATCTCGAGTTTCAACTCCTGCATGCAATTAACTATCATTGCTGCAGCATCCGTTATTTTCGCGGCTGCTTCCTTTATGGCATTCGCAGCTTCTAAATCGGCTCGGAGAAGTTTTTTCTCTGTTACATCTTGCGGATTGATAGTTTTCGTTCGCTTCAGTTTCTTATTTGCTGGTGTTGAGCTACATTTTGGTTGCTCAATTGCCGCGCAATCCGTTGTAATTTGCAAATTGGGCTCGGTTTCGAGATATTCCGCTGCCAGTGCATCGTCAGCCTTGTTGGGTTCAGCCTCATCAAAATTAATTTCGTGAACGTTTTCCACTTCTTCCAGATATTGTGAGACTTCATTAGGATGAAGGGTTGCATACTCATTGGGAGCTGAATAATTAAGACCTTGCTCATTATAGTCGTCTTGGGTCTCCAATTCAGAGCATGCATTTTGTTGCGACGAAGGACATAACTTCAATTTTCGTTTTGCAACTTGACTGTCCAATCCTTCTTTCAAAAGTATCTGTTCTACATCCTCGTACACAGTGAGGTTAGGATCCGTTCTTTGCACAACTGGCTGGAAAATAACGTTTCCGTCAGCTTCAGTCAATTGAATGCGAGCTCTAGCTAACTCCTCATCACAGAAATTTTTGTGTTCTACGGCTAGTACTGACCCTCTCCAGTAAAACGAATCAGTCCTTGGATTTTTATGAGAGTATTTCACGTCGACAAAACTTCCTTTCTAAAGCCATTATTTCACAATAACTACTATGAACTTCTTGACGAATTAAAACTCAAATGGAAATTTTATACCTTAACATAGAGACGATCCGTTATGCCGAGCTTTACGCAATTGTGACGACTCCAAACCGTTTGGCATGTGGTGTCATCAAAAAAAGAAGCCAGTATCGGTTCTTCAACTGATCAAGGGCGATCTGCTCAGCCCTCTGCTTTGTCTTTTTAGTAATTGCATCTAGTCCTTTGTTTGCTCTATCGGGAAGTTTTTTTGCAGCAACCTGTGATAATAATAATCATTAGGAATCTGTACAAATTATTGCTGTTTCTATTAGCTGCTCTTAAAAACCTTCCAGTTAGAGTGATATACACTCACTTGAATTTATCTTATTGAATAAAGGTGAAGAAAAGTCTATTTCAAAGTGAGGAAGCCGTTTTTGAGAGTGAGGTAAGTCAAGTGAGACCAGAAACTTAATCACGCGAATGAACAAAAAAACTCGTTTCACTAAGAGTGAAAAATGACGTCACGCGCGCAATTCAGTTGAAATTGCATGAACGAATGAACAAAAAGTGGCTGTGACGTCATATGGTCGTAACAAAAATTGTGACGACGAAAAAAATAAAAAACCAAGAGAAGGCCAATAATAGCCTCAGCTATCGCTTCGCGGCTATTAATAATAATAATAATAATTATAATTATTATTATTATTACAATATTTGTCAGAAAAAATAACTAGTTGAGTATCTGGTGTGATTAATAGCATAATGATTGGGAAATACTTTTCCCAAGGCTCAATAGTTAGGAAAAACACCGGATCCCTTAGACTTAATATTAATGTATAATCTTGAATCGACTACTTTATACGTGCGCTGAAATTTCAAAAATTGGCTAAAATATGATTTAAAAATTAATTTCTTAAAATTTAACTCACAACGTCACCCTGTACAGCATTTGTAGAAACTGGATCCCAATTGTCAACCTCTTGACTCCCCTCATTTGCAATACCATGTTGGCTACCATATTGCGCATCGCTGTTCGGGAGAACAATTCTAACGTTTCGAGTGGTCATACTTTTCAACTTTGTTGAATGAGGGAGGTTCAACAATTACAAATCTGAAAACCAAATTCATTTTTATAAAAGCAATGTATTTTCCCATATAAGCTAATGTTCAATGATTAGCAAGTTTAAAACACAAGTACACTTCGTCAGATAATTCAAATATCTAATTTGAAACCTCTGGAGCGAATCGTTTTATCTGTGAACTTGGTGTCACTTGGTTAGTGCTAAGTTATAAAACATCTGGTCAAAGGAGGGCCCACTGAACCTTCTGCGAGGATCTTCACTTAAACATCAGGCATCGGTTTACACTCAAAATGACAATAAACACTCTTAGCAGTTCTACACAGACCAACAAAGAACCAGGGCCTTATAGTTGCCGTAAAATAAAAGTCAATCACAACGTTTGGTCGGTAATGGCTTTGATTGGAATAGCTTCATAATTAACCATGCGGCTAAAACGATGAAGATTCCGACGGTGCGAACGGGGTTCTGCCGATTGGGTGCAACGACAAGTCGGTATGGTCCTCAATACCCCCACCCCCGACCGCGCTTCCCTGCCCCCCCCCCCCCCGACCGCGCTACCCTGCCCCCCCCCCCGACCGCGCCACTCACCCCCACCCCGACCGCGCCATCCACCTACCCACCCCCCCGCCAAGTACCACTCACTCCTTTTCCTGAAACCCAAATCTTCTATCACAAATGTAATGATAAGGTAAACTGTCAGTCACACTTCCAAACAACCCTTGCACTTCTGTGGGTACCGTAATTATTAAAACTAGCTTTTTGAAAATATCGTGACGTTCAGTCAATGTGGATCGAAAACCTTTGGTCTTCACTCATCCGGCCAATCGGACCAGGTCCGAGCGCACCAGACGCTGTTATTCCACCTCCAACCTCCTGAAACCAAGATCCGTTGTTTCAGTAGTTAATATGGCTGCACAGTTTTCGGCACCACGTGTACAGGAGGTCAAAAGGTAGTTCAGTTCCTACGGACTAACATTCCGCTAATGAGCAAAAAAGAGTGGTGCAGCGCGGAAAGTTAAATTGATTGGGCGCGTGATTAAAGATAGTGAGGTCAAACTATACCTCAAACTATATGGGCAACATTAGCCAAACTGAGGTCAAACTATAATAGCACACTCAAACAATTATGTAGACAATGGGCAACATTAGTCAAACTAGTGAGGTCAAACAATAATAGCTCAAAAAATAATGTAGACAATGGGCAACATTAGTCAATACTAGTGAGGTCAAACTATAATAGCTCAAACAATTATGTAGACAATAGTCAACATTAGTGAAACTAGTGAGGTCAAACAATTATGTAGACAATGGGCAACATTAGTCAATTTTAGTGAGGTCAAACTATAATAGCACACTGAAACAATTATGTAGACAATAGTCAACATAAGTGAAACTAGTGAGGTCAAACAATAATAGCTCAAACAATTATGTAGACATTAGTCAAGTGAAACTAGTGAGGTCAAACTATACCTCAAACAATTATTTGTCAACATTAGTCAAGTAACACAAAGTAAGTATGAAGTAAAAGAAGCAATAAATACATCAGTAACAAACAACACTGACAGATGAGTAAACCACAAAGAAGTAAAAAGTAATATATCAATAACAACCAATACTAAAACAATGATACAGTCAACTGAAAACTACATGTCCCAAAAACTGGACACATCCGACCTTGAAGTTTGAGCCGCCTTGTTGTTCTGCGATATCGTCGTCACGTAACTAGAAGAATCTGACACTGGCATTTGGCTTATTTTGCTTCGAGATCTTGTCGTCACACCACTAGACGAATCCGATACTGGCACTGGCGTTTGAATTGCTATGTCTTTATGGGCTCTTAACATATGTCTCTTGATGCTAAATGATTAAATGCTACTGAAACTACAAACGGTACACTTAATTCGGTCCAAGCTATTATCGTGTATACGTTTCATGTGGCGGTCCCTCAAATACTTTTCATTCGCTCCATAGTGACACTTATCACACAAAAACACCTTTTGATTGTCGCATTCTTATTTCGGATCGTCCTTTTCCTGGTCACTTTTTCCGTCACCTTTTCCGATGGTTCACGTTTAACTTTTATCAAACTGACAGTTTTTTCGGTCATTTTGGAGTCTGAAATAGACTGATAAACAAACACTGGGATTGACACTCCACGGGCGAAGCCCGATGCTTGCACTACTACTTCTACCTTCTACTTCTAACTTCTATTTCTACACAACTAAATCTGACTCGCACAACGATCTCCGACCTCCGCCTCCGACCTTCGCTACCGACCTCCAGCGACCTTCGCTACCGACCTCCAGCGACCTCCGCTACCGACCTCCACCGACCTCCGCTACCGACTTCCCCGACCGACCTCCACCGACCTCCGCTACCGGCAAATGTTTTTGATATTACGAGAGCACATAGAGACCTTTTTTACACCGCCGACCTCCGCTACCGATCTCCGACCTCCGACCTCCGCTACCGACCTCCACCGACCTCCGCTACCGACCTCCACCGACCTGCGCGACCGACCTCCACCGACTTCCGCTACCGACAATTTTTTTTTGATATTACGAGAGCACATAGAGACCTTTTTTACACCGCCGACCTCCGCTACCGACCTCCGCCTCCGACCTCCGCCTCCGACCGCCGACCTCCGACATCCGCTACCGACCTCCGCCTCCGACCTCCGCTACCGACCTCCGCCTCCGACCTCCGACCTCCGACCTCCACTACCGACCTCCACCGATCTCCGCCGCCTCCGATACACCAATATATGGTTTAGATATAAACGCACCAATATATGGTTTAGTTAGAGCTAGAATGGCTGTTCAGGATATCGCCATCTTAAAAATTTTATGCATGAGACCAGTTATTCGAAATTTTCAAAATTTGCTATGTGTAGTCTGTGAGCTCTTTGTCTGCACAGTCTGATGGTGGAACATTCTGTGCAGTTGTGACCAAGAATGTAAATTAGGCTGCAAAGAAGAGGAACAGAGTGGGATGTAGTCTGGGCAGACTGACAAAAGGTTTATACTTCTATTTGTCTGGTTCAGTACTGGTTAAAATTGAAAGTCAATGGTACAGCGCTGAAACCCAGTGGGACCTAACTCCGGGTCAAAAAATCACACCAAAAAGTTTGCGGTGTATTTTATTGATGAACTGACGTAAGACGTAAAATAGGTAGCGGTATTTTTTTTCCGATTAAACTACATTCAGCGCTTAAAACCGCATTTCTTACAACTTTCGACTACTCACTGCATTCTTTTCAATTCTTACCTTTTTTGCGCTGTATAGAACCTCCCGACCCAGGAACCCATAACTGCGCTAACTCAAAATAACCTATTAAACGGATGTATTAAAAAGATATACAAAAGCAGATTAAAATATTTTGCGCCTTTTGTCTCCGAAACAAAATTGTTCCGTTATGGAACACATTTACTTGTTCTTATTGAATGGAGCAATTTGGAAAACATTGGTTATATTCAGTAGATATAGAATTTCACAATTTCTGGTATTAATAGTACTTAGTACTTGATAGTAATTATTTTGTGCTCTTGTTAATTGAAAGTTTTTGGGCTGTTTCTTTTGGTAGGTAAAGAAAATAATTGTGCAGAATGTTGAATAGCAACAATAATTTGTTTCAGTAAGAATTATTTTTTTCGTTTTTGCAAATTAGAATAACTCGATAATGAATAACAAAAAACTGTGTTCAAATCAGTGTTCGTTTAAACAAACTGAGCTTTTTCTCAGATATTTTCATTGATTTAATTCCACAGGCAAACTGTACCAAAATTTGGCGCTGAATACGGTCAATAATAGCGCTAATCAACTGAGCGTGTTTCATTTTTTAACAAATCAGCTCTATACTAAAAGCACGGGTTGAAAAAAGTTTTAGAGTTCTCTTTTTAAGGAGCATTGACTTAATAAATCAAAAAAAGTTTTAAAAGGCTGGTAAAAATACAAATTGTTCATAAATGAAAGTTCTATGACTAAACTTTTTTCATAAATGGAAGTTCTATGGTTAATACATCTCCACAAGAGACAGCATGTATTCAAAGATTCTTACTTTTACGCGACACCTCATGAGCTTCTTAAACTACAAGGGAAAACAATATGTATAGCAAAAACGTTGTTTTTCTTCCAGGACATGATATAGCTGAAATATAGTAAAAAAATCCTTTATCAGCCAGTGAAATTTGAGCATATTAAATATATCAGGGACTGCAATCGAATTTTCAGATAAAAAACTTGTTCTTTAGTTTTTTTTTCCAAATTTTTATTCTTCTATGAAGTTCCCTGACTACAGTTTTTTTTAATAATCTTCTGACCCTTAAAAATTAATAATTCAATTTTACAAATTAGATTTTTGAAAGATAGCTTTTCTTTCTTTTTCGTTAAGCTTTCGAATCTTTCAAGAAAATTGAGTTCCATAGAACTCCCTTTGATGAAGGCTCTGCGACTACAACTTCATAGACTGCAATTTCATTGACGCAATAATATGAAGAAGTAATTCAATAACTTTTTGAATTATGACGGCAACCTGGGAGGGCATCAAACCCTCAATTTGTATCAACTGATGGCTTGTATATATAATGTTTTCAGTTTGGAGTTTTCTTGTGATAAGCTGGCTTCAAAACGGCTTCAAAACTCTTCAAAACGGCTTGAAAAACGAGTTCAGATGTGGTTAATTTTGAGTTATTTGAATTTTAAACCCAGAAGAATTACCAAATCAGAAAACAAATATATTTTGTAAAAAGTGTCAAGTTTATATAAGCATATTAAAAAAATATTAAACCGTCTTGTGCAGTCAAATGTAGACTCTATGCATAAGTTACTGAGTCATCGCTGATACTAAGACTGGCTCAAATATACGATAGAAGGAGCACTATTGGGCCAATGACCCCGTTCTCATGATTTGAAGTCCTCACATATCAAAGAATAGGCAATGGAAAGATGGAGATCTTGCAAACGGAAGATTTGCTCATTATAACTAATATAAGATAGCCATTGAAATCCAACAAGGTAATTTGAATAACAAGGTATCGGTTCTGCTCTTCTCAAGCCTGCAGGTACATAAGGGTTTTCTCAATTCTTAGGTTATTCATGGACGGCGTTGAATACGTACCTGCTCCCAGCTTGTATCCACACAACATAACTGGACTCAATCCAGGAAAAACGTATACATTCCATGTACAGGCCGAGCAGTTTGGAGAAGCTATTCAATCCCCAGTCGTGACCATAAAAGGTATCAGTTACTCAGCTGACAATCTTCACCTTTTTCGCCAGAGAAAATTTTCCACTTGTAGTGCAAATCAAGGGTTGTTGACCGTAGGCTCGGGATTTACAATCGAAAACTTTCTTATCCTAAAATTTATCGGATATGCTTCCAGTTGTTCTTAACACAATTTATTGTTTCGTTTCTTTTCGTGATTTATAAAATATGTTAAGCTACACAAATGGCCTAGCCCGGGTCGAGGTTTGGTCACAAAATAATGTAAGATTAGCGCTGAATAGTGTTGAAAAAAAAAACATTTGGCATCGCAAGGCGCCCGCATCTTTTAGCGTGGAATGCGGAGACTTTTTGTAAGATACGCAGTTTTTAGCGGTGAACTTTTTTTTACCGCATTCACCGGATTTCTCACAAGAAAGAAACTGCTGTACACGGGTTCGAACCTACACGTCAACAACTTTTTTCCCCTTGCGCCATCTGTCAATTATTTCACTGATATTTACTGTGAATTTAAGATAAGCGTTGAAATTAGCGGTGAATAATTGTAAGATTTGCAATTTTGGTGGTGAATTATGTTTGTCACCGCATCGTGGCAGCGCTGAAAATTGTTTTCACTGCATCCTGGTTGCGCTTAAATTTTTTTTCACTGCATTCTGCTGGTTGCGGTGAATTTTTTTTCACCGCATAAGCGGCGAATGACAATTTTCCACCACTTGAAAGTTTTTTTCACCGCATTCATTGCATTGAGCGCAAATCTTACACTTTTTTTTTCAAATTCTGCAAATCTTACATCTTTTAGCGATTTTTAGCGGGGAAACCTCGACCCGGGAAAGTAATGAAAAAAACTGCAGATTTTGAAACAGAACTGTTTCGCGGGTCGAGGTGTCACCGCCATTCAACGCAAAATTACGTAAGATAAGCGGTGAATGCGGTGAAAATACATAAATCAGGCGGTGAATGCGAAGAAAAAAAAACTTCATCGCCTGTTAGCGATAAAATTACATAGTTTCAACGCTGAAATTACATAAGTTCACCGCTTGATTTAGTGGTTAAGTTACATAATTTCATCGATTAGAAAAACGTGTGAAATCAGCAGTGAATGCGGTGAAATTTCACAAATTCACCGCTTATCTTAGTGGTGTAAAGTTACATAAGTTCACCGCTGGAAAAAATTGTTAAAATGTGTGAGATCAGCAGTGAAAGTGGTGAAATTACATATTTTCACCGCTAAACTTAGGGACAAAATAACATAATTGGATTTTTTGAAACTTTAGCCGGCGTATTTATGCAATTTCACCACTAGAGTAATCGTTGAACTTAAAAAAATCATCACATTTCACAGCTAAACTTTGTAATTTCACCGCTAATCTTACAAAAATTCAACGCAAATGTTCTACAGAAAGTGGAGTGAATTTTATTTAAATTTTAAAAGCTTACTCTGGCGGTGAAATTACATAATTTCACCTCATTTCAATGCAAAATTATGTCCAAAATTTGCGGCGAAAAAAACAACTTTTCACCGCTTATCTTACATTTTTTCCCATTTTCTTCGACCCGGGTTCAACAAAAAGATTTTTAAGAAAAAAACGCTTTTACACTCAGTAAAATGTACAACTTGCCTATGAAATAGATTTTTTTTCAGGAACAGTAGGGGTGGATTTGTCATCGACGAATGCGAAAATTGGGGCTGTGATTGGATCAGTAGGAGCAGGATTTGTTCTGGTGTTCTTAATTGTTCTCTCCGTGATTGCTGTTCTATGGTCTAGGCACATCTGTACATTTCAATTCAGTTTAGTTTCAAAGTATTTGAGTCAAATTCCTCCCCTCGATACGGTAAAATAGCAGATAAAGATATTCTCGATACACATGAAAGCTTCCCAGGTCGAGGAAAAATTGGAAAAATATGTAAGATAAGCGGTGAAAAGTTTTTTCACCGCAAATTTCGTACATAAATTTGCTGTGAAATGAGGTGAAATTATGTAATTTCACCGCTAAAGTAAGTAGTGAACTTAAAAAAAGTCACGGCATTTCACAGCCTTACAAGGGTTGGAACTTCTCACCTCCTTCATGTCCAGCACTTCTTCTTCCACTCCGCCATCTCTCGCTTACTTCTAGTATTTTTGTTTTGAATAAAAATCAAATTCACTCTAATTTCTGTAAAACATGCGCGGTGAACTTTTGTAGGATTTGCGATTTTTAGCGGTGAAATTACATGTTTTAGCGTTGAAATGTGGTGATTTTTTGTAAGTTCAACGCTTACTCTAGTGGTGAAATTACATAAATTCACCGCTTAAAAAAGTGGCGAAAAGATGTACGATTAAGGGGTAAATTTAGGGGGGGGGGGTTAAATCTAACAATTCCTCCCTTACTCCCCATTGGTTCCGACGCATTCACTACTGATCTCACTAAATTTTAACATTTTTTCTAAGCAGTGAATTTATTTAAGTTCACCAATAAGTTAAGCGTTGAATTTATGTAAGTTCACCGCTAAAATCAGAGATGAAATTATGTAATTTCACCGCTACCAGGCGAGATAGTTTTTTTTCACCGTATTCACTGACTGATCTATGTAATTTCATCGCATTCACTGCTTATCTTACAAAACTTCCCACATTCACAGTTTATCTTACAGATTTCTGCGTTGGTGGTGAAACCTCAACCCGGGTTTATTAAAGATACTAAATGATAATTTAAATGAATAGAGATGATTATCAAATTTTGAAATATTCGGCCTTTTTGAGGAAAAAAGATTATCTTGCGAGGTGAATTTCGTTTCGCAAGATCTTCCGAGATCGACTTTTCTATGAAAAATTGCAAGTCAAATGAAAAATTTAGCAGGTTTTGAACATGATCCCATCCGAAGTTCATAATGCGTTAAACTTTGAATGAAAATGGGTTATGTAAAAAACAGTAAACTGAAATCTCGAAGTACTGTCAGAAATTTTTCAGAACATAAAATTAAGCCAGACAGAAATGGAAGCCTCATTTCCTAGTTTCGCAAGTAAATGCAGGAAAACAACTGGAAATGAGGCCCACAAAATTTATCTTTCAATGTTTTTTTTTCGCCAGGAAACTTTAACAAATAAATTCGAATTAGGAGGCTTAAAGCATGGGGGGACCAAACAGATCCCATAGTAATTATGAATTGCTAGTAAAAATTTAATTGTCAGATGTTTATTTTGAAGAGTTTTGTCAATTGACAGTCCCTCCTCCCTATCCAAGTTAAAGAGATCTTCCCCACCAGTCACTCTTCCCAAAACGCTCCCTACTCCCATCACTACGCCCCTACCGATCCCACCTCCTACCTACCCTCCTCCACCTCCCACCTAAACCCCTCCGCTCCCCACTCCAAAGCTACTATCCACTCACACCTAGCTGCCTACCCCTCAAACCTAATCCAACCCTACTACCTACCCGTTAACCCGTTAACTTCCACCTACCTACCCACGGCCTGTCAACAAACCCCGGACCTTTTGTTCGCAAATTAAAACCATTTAATCAAAAATTAAGTTATTCAGTATATAGGAGATCGTAAAAATCAGCATTTTCCTCCAGTATTCCAACACTGACTAACCATGGCAGAACTCTTTGGGCGAAAACCACAACTAATGAGCAGAACATTTTTTTGCAAAAATCCTCAAGTTGCAAGAAAGCTCCCAGAAATAATGTCGTGCAAAAAGTCGTGATTGACATTGTTCTAAATGGTCTGCTGAGAATATTCTGCCGCTGATTGACCAGGCTTCACACCTTCAACTGACAAAAATTTGACCACGGTTTAAAAAAATGCAAATTTTGTGCGAAAAGTTTTAGCTGCAAACACAACAAAAATCTGCATTTATTTAAAATCTCTGTCTATTTTTTTTGCTGCACAGATGACAAGATATAACATTTGAGAAGAAAGATTCCAATTTATACAGGCATTGGTAATGTAACTCAGAATTGCTCAGTAAACTATGTTTTGCTTGAGCTATAACCAAATTCGATGCGTTTTCAAATCTGAACCTACTTTTTTTCAATCGGATTTTCTTGCTAGCGAAATCATGCACCATAAGGTTCAAATAATTGCGGAACTCTACAACTTCACGAGCCAAAAATGACAGGATCGTTTTGTAGAGAACCATTCAAGCTCTCTTTACATTAATTGAGAAATTCAAGTTTTTTCTCAGACTTTCATCACATAAATTTTTAGCTTGACAGAATGTTTCAAGAAAAAATGATTTAAAATATAAATCTTATAAGTCCTATAATTCATGCACGATTCTGGTATAGATGGATATCTATGATCACTAGAATCATTGTAGAATTTCATTCAATAGATCAATAATGCGGTAATTCCTATTGTCAATTTGAGCAACCCAAGTTGAGGTGCCAGACAGAAGTAACCTCTGATCAAACCCAAGTCCAAAGCACACGGTGTGTTTCCAGACCAAAATTACAGGGTCTGGATTTGATTCGAGCGCACTTCAGACTGATCAGTGGACACTTTGATCTGGGATGGTCTGATCAGATGTTACTTTCGTCTGGCGCGGTCTGATCAGAGGATATTTCCGGATAGCACCTCAACCTGGGAATCACTTGTGTTACCAATAAGCTTTTCTTCAAAAATAGTTTTTTGATCACACTTGTTTAGGAGATCCGGCAAGAACGAATCTTGGCCAACTTCTTCATGCTCGTAAGTAACTGAGTTCATTCAACTCAGATTGGTTAAGAACCCTGATTGGTTAAAATCTGAGTCGCATGACATTTCAGTAATGAGTCAAAAAAATTTCATTATGATTTTAACTATGGCTAAAATTCTGATCATGGCACAATATAGACATTTCATAATAAAATTCATAGTAAAATTCAGTTGTTTTGTGATCATTATGAACTCCAATTCTGCGAACACTATGAAAATTATGGATTTTTCGGCTGTGATTGGACTGAACAGTATGAAAAATAATTATATACCAAAACTTGGCAAAAAGCTCAAGGAATGCTTTTCTCCCACCCCGGAGTGATATGACCTCCCCACCCAATATTCAATACCGAAACATTGTATTGTTGTATTCCAGTTGCACATCATCGCCGAACTCCGAATTGTATGTTTTTGTTGGAGCTTAAATAAGACATTCAAGGAAAATTTCATTAAATCTGAAAATCTGAAAAAAAAACAAATAAGAAGTAAGGTAGAAGTAAGCCCCCCCCCCCCCCCCCAGATTACTGCTTAATGGGGGGACTTACTACTGGAAGATTATCAAACTCTTCTAGTAGTGCTCATCCATCTTCATATTTTTCATGCTCAACCAAAATTTTTCAGTTCAATTCAAAAATTATACTTTTTTTCTGAAATTTCTAAGAACATAATGAAAAACTCAAAACATCATGTACATTCTATTTCCATAAAAAACGCTTTCTTGATTTATACTGCACATGCTTGGCTAACAAAAGGGCTAACGGGTGTCGGTCATTCTTTAATTCTACTCCTCGTCTTTGATGTGACTTTGAACGTAATGTTACTTTGAGGGTATTCATAAGCTTTCTATTGAACGAGGAGACTCCGTAATGTGCGTTTGCTCATAATATTCTGATCCCGATCATACTGAATTCTGTCTTAAATTTCTACTACATGAGGAATAGCAAAAAAACTATCAAAAATACACAGTGTTAGAAATTAATTGGTTAATGAGCAAAAAAATAGTAAGAAACGTTAATCACTAAATGACTTAAACAATGATGAACTGTATAGCCGATGATAATTGACATCAATAATAATATTATACAAAGAAAACAACAAAAGAACAAAAGCATTAAAAAGTTCAAATTCAATATCCAATTTTTCTCAAACGAAGTCCGAATAGCATCAGATAAAAACCCAAATGAAACAGATCAGCTGTACTTCAGTTCAAAGGAGATGAGATTTATCCTTAACGAGATTCGGCAATGTCTAGAGAAAAGAATAAAAGGAGCAAAATCATAACAAGCATCAGCTTTCTTCTAAAAGTAATAGATTCTCATATAAATCCATCAGGAAAATCAGACCGGCCATTAGTGAGACAGTGATTCAAGTAATGCCACGTTGAAGAACCAGTGAGAACTGCCATTGATGAGACCAGGAGGTGAGACCAAGAGTTAAAAATGAATTCATTTAACGAAAATATGGCTATTTCCACCAATTTTTTTTTATACCAATACTCTATAACAAAGTCAAAATGGCATCAGAAATTACCAGACGAAAGATAAAACAGTAAAGGAAAAAATAACCTTTGCGTCCGCAAAAAACATATGAGACCAGTTGATAATGAGACTAGGTAACTTGTCCACATAAAGAAAAAAAGGAATAAAAAATTTGAAAACAAAGTAATTATAAGTCCTTAAAATTATTAGCTACTACTTGAAAATTTTAAATAGATTCGCCAATAACTCCATGGGAAACCGTTTAGAACTTTAATTGTCCTGAATGTGTCATACGACCACAGAGGAAGCGCGAAACTCATCCAAAATCTTAAGTCAGTTAAACTTTGCAAGAAAATTATGTCGAAGCCGTCAACCGATGAGATGTTCATTAAAACCATTTTATATGTTCAACTGCGTCTGTCCTCGAATCAAATGGGAACAGCCAATAATTTTATAATGAGACAATAGTAAAACAAAATAAAATATGGTCACGTATCCAGAAATTGGAATATATTAAAACAAAACTCAAAATATCAGAGCCAGAGTACCAAAAATCAAACAAACAACCTGCTTAAAAAACAATTTTTTCACTAAGAAGAAGGCGCGGCTTAAACTTACTAAGACTATGCTACAATTTGACAGAAATAAGTTTGAAAATGAAGAAAAAAATAGAAAATTTTAAAGACTTTCTGATTTGTCGGAAAGTTTTATTCAAACTTGAATACTGCAAAAAGTTTTCAACTAAAATAGAATAGATAGCTTAACTTGTAACTTAAAAGGATGCCAAAAGTACCTCACATTAGTGGAGGATAAGTCTTGAGACTGCAAAACTGAAAAAGAATAGAGGCAGGGCTCAAAGTTCTACAAAGCAACTTTTCGAAAACACATTTTGAAAACTTGAAAACCATAAGCTATCAATTGAAAAACCAAGGACTGATCTGTTGGGTCATTTTTGAACAGATTAAGACAACTGTTTTACAAAACAAAACAAAAAATTGTCACAAGGAAAGACCAGCATCAAAAAATTTTAAAAGATGTTTTTGAAACGACTTAATGTAAAGTCGAAAAAACCATCAGCTGCAACTGGAAAATTACAAACAAAATTTGCCTAAATAACAATACCTATCGAGAAATGAAAAAAGTACAATCGCAAAAGTCTCCAGAAGAAGCCACTGACACCTGTCTTTATACAAAATATAAGATACAATGAAAGAGGAACAATTAAAGCAAAAATGATACAAAATTCTAATAGTTTTACTAGAAAGAGGTTTTGAAGCCGTTAAAACCAAACTCTGTTCATCAAGAACTTTCTATATTTCCGGTTGTTTTTCAGAAACAGCAAATGAAAAGTGCTAGATTCTTGATAGTCTTACAGAAAAATAAAAAAAACAACCACTAAAATAATATTAAAAGTCAAACAATTTAGGAAAATAGGAAATCCCGTAATACGGAAGCCATGAATTCATTAACTAAAAAATTAGAACGCTAGAAAGATGAACTTTTCAACGTCTAGATAGAAAAAGCAACCACTGAAATCAAAGGAAGATGTTATGCGAGAACTAATAGTTCAATGAGGTTCTTTGAAAAAATTTATTCTAAAATATAAGAGCCACTAGGTTGAACTGAAATCTTTAATAGGTTGCTTTTTGCCATTTATAGTAGCCATTTGGATATTTTGTTAAGGAGACTCTGCCACGAGACTACAAAAAGAACAACTGCATGCAAAACACAGAAAATCGATTCAAAATTACGTAAACAATTTAATTTTTTGAAGCCATAAAAAGTTTGAAAATTTCTCTGAAAACATAATATGTGACCAGGAGCCCCATTTTCTATTAACTTCGAGCTGTTGAAAATTGGCATTTCATAGGAAACTATTTGTTCCGACCCACTTTTGGGGGGAGGATCTATATACTCAAATAGATTTTTTTGTTCAGTCAATTTTGGCCGATCGATTTATTCATCGTAGAGAAATGTGAGTGGTATCATTAAAAAGCTCTTACAGCGTAGAATTTAAAATTGAAAACATTTTTTTTAATATTGCTTTTTTCGAGGAGTTATCGAAAATCAAAATTTTGTGTGAACACGGGATATTTGGCATGATTTTTTTCACGTTTACGGTAATTATTCTTCTTTTATCTCAATTTTTTTTTTATTTTTTGTGGTTATTTTTGTGTTATTGGTTACACTGAGCTCATATTGTTGGGTTATGGGTTTTCGCACGCGGAATAAAAAGCGTTTTTAACTAAGTAGAAAAAAATTAATTTCTCAAAATGAGAGAATAACAAGAATGATATTTTACAGTAAAATTTAGAGATTTACAGGAGAGCTCTGATTATTAGATCAAGATTGTGATTTGATTTTGGCGATGAAAAAGGACTCAAAAATCAGCTGTATATATATACCCATTATCAGTGTGAAGAAGTCAAGATACAAAACTAATCTTAGCACCATGATTTATAGTGGGAGTCGCAAGGGTTACCCAATATGGTTTGCTTCTGCAAATCAGTCGCAAAGGGAACCATAAAGGGAATGCACTAGCACTTTTCTAAGAATTCATTCATACTTCCGGAAATATCATATCATTTAATACATGATGGGAAGATTCTATATCAATTACCTAAATCTAATAATAGTTATCTAGAATCATCAGTTTGAACCGAGTATTGATTCACAGCACCATTTCTTGAAGATTCTTTTATATCAGTTTTGGTGATTTGACTCAATTTACCTCTGTCAGATTAAATTGGTAAGTTAAACTTTCTATTAATACTAAGTTTAAGTCTTCAACTCGAATCAAAAATCTAACACATACACATTATCCAAATATTGATAGCTCACATTGGCTTAGAAAATGCGTTCAATGGATCACTGATAAAGTTTTCAGAGAAAAACTTATGGCTTAAATGGCTTCAACAATTTCTTCTCGCACTTTTCTTCTGAATTTTTGGTTTTAGAGTGCTTCCTGAACTGCTGCTGCCATGCCCTGATAATCTGCTTCTGATGAAGAAAGAGCAACTGTGGCCTGCTTCTTGACACCCCAGATGAGTGCTGCGCCTCGTCCGTTGAGCTTGAAGTAATAGACCGTTAATGATTTTCCGTCGTTCACATCTCCAGACCAGACTGCATCACTTTCCCCCACTCAATCATAATCAGCCTCTTTTGTGTAATTAATTTTAAATCTTTTGAACCTTGAACATATCGCAGAAGTCGTTTTCCGCATAGCCAGTGTTGATTGGTAGGTGCGTTTATGTGCCTGGACAGAATGTCGACTGTAAACATGATGTCTGGCCACGTATGTCGTCTGTGTGGCTAGATAAAGAAATGATCCAACCAAGCTTCTGTAGATCGTCTGGTCCACTTCTTCGTCTCCGTTCTGTGCTGTCTGAAGTTTCAAATCCAAATCAGCTGGAGTTCTTGAGGGTTTGCATTGATCCATTTTAAACCGCTCAATCATTGTTTCTATGTAGCGTTCTTGATCGACTGTTACTTTGCCCTCTTCTTGTCTGATTCTAAGGCCCAGAGCCCAGTGTAGTCTCCCTCTGTCTTCCATGTGAAATGTTGCCTTGAGTGCCTTCTTGACATCGGAGATCACTCTCATACTTCTTGATACTAATATGATGTCGTCAACCCAGACGAAGATGAAGGTGTGATCCTCTGCCTCTGATCTTGCGAACAAGCAGTGATCGTTCCTGCTTCTGGTGAACCCCTGTCTCTGTAGTAAGTTTGCCAGCTCTTTGTACAACTTGTTAGCAGCCTGTTTCAAACAATATATTGATTTATTTAGTAAACATACTAACTTCTCCCCACCTGATCCGCGTTTTACAAACTCCTGTGGCTGTTCCAGATACACTTCTTCATCGATTGGTGAGTGCAGGAAATCAGTCTTGTCATCAAATTGGTGCATCACATGGCCCTGCTTCGCTGATAGCTGAAGTAGAATCCTGAATGTCTCTGGCTTACAGGTAGGCGCAAAAGTACCAAAGTAGTCCAGTCCTTCCACTTGTTTGAATCCTTTTGCCACGTAACGTGCTTTGCATTTTTCGCCTTGATCACTGGGTCCCAATTTAACTTTGTAGACCCATATGCCCGGTATGACGTCCCTGTCTGTGGGTGGTCTCAATAGGTCCCAAGTCTCGTTGTCTTGGAGTGCCTTGACATAGTCAATCATTGCCCGGTACCACTCGTCCCATTCGTCAGTTTGCTTGGCTTCGTAGACTGTTTTGGGTTCCACATAGTTACCCTCAGTCACAGCTAGATGTGTTCTGACTTCTCCAAAAAATTGCGGAACGTTCCTTGCTCGTGTCCCTCGTCTGGGCTCTGCCCTGTCCGCTTGCTACAGTGCCTCCTCGAAGAAGCCAACTGTCTGTGAGAAGTTCTTCGTTTCACTGTCTTCGAGTGACTCAGAGTCTCTGAGACTCCCTCTTGTTGCAGTAGATTCTTCATCCAGTGCTGCTTCCTCAACATCTGAGGCGTCTCGTCTCATTGTTGTCTCTTGAGTGTCCACGCTCTCAGCGTCATGCCACTCTTCCTTTATTACAGTAGATGTGCCCTGCTCCTCTTTGTTGCCATCGTCTTGATGACCATCATCTGGGTGCCAGATCCCAAGTTGCTGTGACCCCTCATCTAGTAGGTCGGGCGTCTCTGTGTTTTCAGGGATTGAGCCCACTTCGGACTCCTTGATGATCTCATCTCGAACTGCCACAACCTTGCGTGTGTTGGGTACGTACACCAGGTATCCGTTGTCTCCTTCAGTGTAACTCAAAAAATTTCCTTCCAGTGCCTTGGGTTCAATTTTGCTGACATCTCTGTCCCGCTTCCTCATGAAGACTGTGCAAACAAAAATATATAGTTTACTAATTGAAAGCTTAGGTTTTATACCTAGCATCAACTCTGCTGGGCATTTTTCTTCTCCTCGTCTCACAACCAAGTTCCTGATCCTTGTTGCGTGAAGAATTGCTGCTCCCCACTTCATCTTCGGAAGTCCTGAGTCAATGAGCAAACATCTTGCCATCTCCAGCAGTGTCCTGTTGCACCTCTCAGCTAACCCATTCTGTTGTGGCGTCTCTGGTATGGTTTTCTCCTGTAGAATGCCTTCATCTAAGCAGTATGTCTTGAACTGCTCTGAGAGAAACTTCTTCGCATTGTCTTGCCTCAGCTTCTTGGGCGTCCCCACACTGAGAACAAATTTCTTCAGGCTGGCCAGTGCTTCACTCTTTGCCTTAAGCAAGTCCACGAACACAAACTTTTTGTACTGGTCTGCAAACACAATACCAAGCCGGAACGCTGACAGTGACTCTACTCTGAATGGTCCCATCACGTCTGTGAACGCCCTCTCCAGCTTCTCTTCTGCTTGGGTCTCTTGGTACTGGAGTCTTTGTGATCTTGGCCGTTGCACACACATTGCATACATCATCGAGTTCCCCCACTGTCTCTGGTGCATTCCGGACCACATCCGCTTGATTAAAACGACCCAATCTTCTGTGCCACTTCCTTGCAATGTCAAGTTTCACGCTGTTGGAACTCATCTTGAATTCTAGAACGCTGCAGGGTAATTAAAACAAATTATTTTCTTCTATTAGTTTTACCCGAGTTCCCTTCTGGAGTTTCATGCAGCTGTTTCCTTTCTCGAAAGTGAAGCTATATCCCCACTCCGTGCATCTTGAGACTGATAGGAGGTTTGAAAAATAGTCCGGCACGCACAAAACATTTTTGAGTTCGCAATGGAATTCCTCTTTGTTTGAGGGTATGTTGATCCTCACAGAGCCTCTGCCCACCACTCTGGAAGCATCTCCGTTGGATTTTTGACCACTGATTGAATGGGCACAAGGTCCAGGAACGCATCGATGTTCGTCACTATGTGATCTGTAGAACCACTGTCTACTAGCATGCCTGCTGTCTTCCACTGGGTAAGAGCTGCCCAGTTTTCCTCGTCTGGTGATGCCAATGTTGGACCCATTGCCACTGACTCCTGTTTGGCTCCATCTCTTTGTCTCTTGCATGCCCTGTCTAGGTGACCTTTCTCACCACGCTTGCTGCAATGTGCTGTCTAATTCCTCCTGCAGTCCTTGGCAAAGTGTCCAGGGATCCCACACACAAAGCAGTATCCTTTCTTGGGTCCCTTCTTGAAGTCACGCTTCACTTCCAGTGTCACTGAAGCACTTTGTCCCTTGTGCCTCTGTGCTGTGCTCTCATGGAAGTTCTGCAGCCTTTTCCTCAACTCTGTGAAGTTCGTTGCCGGGTTAAAGCTTTCCTGTATAACAAAACTTTCATACCTCATTGGCAGACCATTGAGGACCAAGGCATTGAAGAGGGTCTCTGAGGCTGCTTCCCCTGCTTCCTGTAACCTTGTGAGCAACTCCTGTCCTCTGATGAAGAAGCTATCCAAATCCTCAGCATCCTCGAGCTGCAGTCGAACAAGCTGTGCCCCCAAAGTCACCATTGTCGGCGTCTCCACACTCTGAAATCTCTCTTGCAAAAGCTTCCAAGCCTTTGCTCTATCTCCGATGCCGTCATCTCCCACACAGTCATGTCTCATCAGCATGTGGGTTGTTGCATCTAGAGTCAGCGCCAGATGGCACCACACATTGTTCCATTTCTCCTTGATGTCTGCAACTTCCTTCTCATATGCACCCTTCAGCACCTTGTGTTCTTCTTTTCATCATCGCTCGCCCCATTGGCTAGTGGTGCAGGCTCGTTGGGTTGCTCCTCTGTCCCAAGTAGTGATTTGTAGAGTCCCTTCGTCTGCATCATTGCCACAAATCTTGTGCTCCAGATTGGAAAGTCCTGTGCCTTTCCTGTGTAGGTCAGCAGATTCACTGTCTGTTGATCCATCGTAGTTTGAGCAGGCAAAACAGATATGAAAAGAAAAAGTACTAAACAGAAGAGGATTATGACTGTCAACAACAAATTAGTTTTGTTTTAGAAATTAGTTTTAAGACTTAGAAAATTGGTGGGCCCATAACCTGTTAGGTTATGGGTTTTTGCAAGCGGAATAAAAAGCGTTTTTAACTAAGTAGAAAAAAATTAATTTCTCAAAATGAGAGAATAACAAGAATGATATTTTACAGTAGAATTTAGAGATTTACGGGAGAGATCTGATTATTAGATCAAGAAGGTGATTTGATTTTGGGGATTAAAAAGGTTTCAAAAATCAGCTGTATATATACCCATTATCAGTGTGAAAAAGTCAAGATACAAAACTAATCTTAGCACCATGCTTTATAGTGGGGGTCGCAAGGGTTACCTAATATAGTTTGCTTCTGCAAATCAGTCACAAAGGTAGCCATAAATGGAATGCGTTTGCACTTTTCTAAGAATTCATTCACACTTACGGAGATATCATAATCATTTGATACATTCTGGGAAGATTTTGCATCAATTCATCTAACTCTAATAATAGTTATCTAGAATCATCAGTTTGAACCGAGTGTTGATTCACAGCACCATTTCTTGAAGGTTCATTTATATCAGTATTGGTTACTTGAATCAATTTAACTCTGTCAGATTAATTTGGTAAGTTAAACTTTCTAATAATACTAAGTTTAAGTCTTCAACTCGAATCAAAATTTTAACACATATCACTTTATCCAAATATTGATAGCTCCAAATAGTTAGAAATTACCTTCAGTGGATCACCGATAAAGTTTTCAGAGAAAAGCTTATGGTTTAAATGGCTTCAACAATTTCTTCTCGCATTTTTCTACTGATTTTTTGGTTTTTGCCTGTTTTTGTTGGTGTTTTCATAGTCATAAGACTTATTGTGCTGTTTTATCGATTTTCTATGAATGACAAACGTCATGGTCCTTACATCGGTTTATACTTGAGTGTATTTATTTACTTCCGCTGAAAGCTAGTGATTTTAATGGCTGTTAAGACTTTATAATTAATTTTTTTTTAAAAAATTTTTCTGAATATTAACCAGTCTTAAACTTTTTTTTGTGAACTGTTAATTAGTCTCAGTAGTGACAAGATCCTGTTCTTTTCTAATGCAACCAAAATTAATCTGGTTATCCGTTTTCTCTTCTAACTGTAGACTCTACTACTTCAATGACAAGATTTCAAAATTTTTTTTTATGTTTTTGGATATTTTCGTATTATTGGTTACTTTAGAACTTTTATCACATTAGCCAATTATTGAGAGCTCTCAATGGCTTAACAAAACGTTCAGGGGATCACATTCTAAAGTTTCCAGAGAAAAGCTTATGTTTAAAATGGTTCCAACATTTTCTTCTCGCATTTTCCTACAAAATTTTTTTGGTTTTTTACCTGTTTTTGTTGTTTTTTTCATTGTCATAAGACTTATTGCGATGCTTTTTTGATTAACTACGCTTGACAAGTATACTTTACTTCCCATTGGGGCATATCGGAGTGTATTTATCGACTTGCGTTGAAAGCTATTGAAATTATGGCTGTTAATTCCTTAAAAATAATTTTTCGAAAGTTCTTTTTAAACATCAACCAATCTTAAACTTTTTTCGTGAACTGTTAGTCAGTCTCCGTGTTGAGAGGGGCCCCTTTTTTGCTACTTTATAGAAAATTAATCTGGTTTCCGGTTTTATCTTCTACCTAATGGTTTTCAGACTTCAATGCCACGGGTTTTCATAATTTTTTAATTTTTGGATACTTTTTCTTATTTTTGGTTTTTTGAAATCGTATCACATTATCATAATACTGATAGCTCCCATTTTTTTTAAAAAAAAACGTTTAATGGATCTTAGATAAATTTTCAGGTTAGAGCTTATGATTTTATTTGCTTCGACACTTTCTTCAGGCAGTTTTCTACTGAATTTTTCATTTTCGCCGGTGTTTGTTGTTGTTTTCATAGTCACTGACGTGTTGCAATGGTTTATTGATGAAGTATGAAAAGCAAACATCGTTGTCGTCCCACCAATTTAGCGTACTCACTGGCGTCCGTTGAAAGTTATTGAATTTTATGGCGTTGATACTACGAGTTTTTTTCTAAAATTTAGTGGTTCTAATGTATTTGTTCATATTTGGTGACTTTGAAGTTTTATTGTTAAAAAGAAGAAGCCTATTGCTATTTAAAAAAATTATTTGAAACTGGAATTTTTTTTTGAAAAGTGTTTTCGCCACTTTTCAACGCCTTCGACATTTTTCTCGCTCAATTTTTTTTTCTTGAATTTGATGTTTTTTCTTGTTTTTTTTTGTTTTTAGGTAGCCGTAAATTGCTGACCGGTCGCATAAGCTTGTAATTGAAGATTGAATGCATGATGTTAGCCAAAGCATTCAGTTTATAGCAAATAATCTGAAAGTTTACGATCTACATTTCCAATTTTTTTTTTCAAATTTTTGTTGTTCTTTTCGTCAACTTATAACTTTATTTTCATCATTGAGAGGTTCCGTCCAACTTCTTGTATTTCAAAAAATAACGTATCTACTTATTTGATTTGTCACTGACGTTTTGTTTGTTGGACAATATGCGTTTTTTTAAACGTTTTTTGAGTGATCAGTTTTGTGTTTCTTTTTCTCTTCTTTCAACACAATCGCGTAATAACAGATCACAATGGTTTTCAAATCTGGCCCAGGTAAACTTAGTAATTATCTCAGTATAATTCCTTTAGCTGAAGTAGTAGAAATAACCATTGAAATAAAAGTACATAACTTTCAGATGATAGCTAACAGTTTTAATGGTATCAATAATTTATGTTTTCGCAAATCGTTTCCAATTTTTTGAGTTTTTCCGAATCTTTAGTCCGTTTCCATGGCTTAGTCTAACCAAAGACAAGTCCTTTTGGTTTCGTAATAACTTTTTTGGAATTTTTCAAGTCTTTTTTAGTTAAAAGCTAATGTTTTTTAAGAATTTTGAAATTTCTTGGTTTAAAAAATATTGATTAATTTTGGAATTTCGCCTCATTATTCGTTCTCTTTGTCGACTTGTTAGCTAGTCTCATTAAGAAAAAATCAATCTGCTGTATAGTTAGGAAAAGCTAAATTTGAGTAGGTGAGGTTTTATCGGACTGCATTTTGACGTTGTTACTAGGTGATTTTAAATTTTGATATTCAGTTTTTGCTAATTTTGTTGTTTAATGAGGCATGGCATCATGTAATTCAATTAGTGGTTAGATTGTGTAACGATTTTTTAAAACTCAAATGTGTATTTTTGTTATATCGTCATTTGGTTGACAATTAAGTTAAGAAAGTTGATAAGCTCGGGTCGGAACATCATGTGCGAACGCACATAAACGAGCCTCCCTGTCTGGTCTGTAATTAACATCGAAATAATTATAGCCCGACCGATACACTTGGAGGTTCTGCGAACAAGTTTGAGAAAAACGATTACGATCAGCACAGCAAAAGCACTTATAGTGATACATTAGATACACAGTCGACTGAGAGTGATAAAGTAGAGCGTCCATAAATACATCAAACATACAAAACTATCTAAATGACCTTCATAATGCCGCAATTTATTCTATAAGTGCTTATATATTGTTGCAGATTTGTAATCAATTTGAACAATTTTATTGAAAACTTTCTTCTGTAGAAATTTCTATATAATTGTCTAGCAAAATGAGAATTGATAATGAATCATTGATTGAAACAAGCATGTGCTCACAGGCAAGTACTTTGCTTGGAAGACTATTGAGAATTCTAATTTAAGCGCAAATACTCCAGTTTTTTTTAAAGTTTTCTTAATAAGCGTTGACCAAATTTTGGTACAATTTTAAAAACACTGCGCAAATTTTCGCAAATCTGAAACCTTTAAATTGATACCAACAGTTGTTTCATGTTACAATCTGGCAATTTGTAAATCAAACAAAGCATCATTTGAAGAAATTTGTTAAAAATCAACAAGGTTTGGTTGATTGCGTTCTGAAAAGAACGCATATAAAAAGAGTTTTAACCATCTAACTCATTTGTCAAATGTTCGTGACCTTTTAGCTTTTCTTTAGCTTTCTATGAGCAAAATGTGACCAGATCAGCGGCACTGTGAATAACATTGACCAAACTGCCGTTCCTTCGTCGCTGTTTTTGTCACACCCCTTTATGAGCAATATAGCGACAATAGCAATGCCACAATTTCTGCACGGATTTTTGTCAATGCTTTGCATAAGTGATTTAGTTTATAGCCTGAGCTCAATCAGTTGAGTATAAGGCATCATAGCGCCTTTAATTGCCGATTCTCTCATTAAGCTATTGTACCACTTTAGTTTATATATACCCTAGTCATTGACCATTGAAAATCTTATAAGATCTTATAGGATTCTTATCTGGCCTTACAAGTTAATGCATTAATCTTGTAAGATTGTATAAGAGACTTACAAGATTTACTAAGAACTTATAAGATCTTATAAGAGTTGTGAAATTTCGTAAGATCTTATAAGATTCTTATAAGATATGTTTTAATCTTATAAGAGTTCCTAAAAATAGTAACAACTGGAAAGATCTTATAAGGACGTTATAAGACACACATTATTCTTACAAGATTAAAACATATCTTGTAAGTCCTTAATAATTTTAATGGTATCAATAATTTATGTTTTCGCAAATCGTTTCTAATTTTTTGAGTTTTTCCGAATCTTTAGTCCGTTTCCATGGCTTAGTCTAACCAAAGACAGGTCCTTTTGGTTTCGTAATAACTTTTTTGTACTTTTTCGAGTCTTTTTTTAGTTAAAAGCTAATGTTTTTTAAGAATTTTGAAATTTCTTGGTTTAAAAAATATTGATTAATTTTGGCATTTCGCCTCATTATTCGTTCTCTTTGTCGACTTGTTAGCTAGTCTCATTAAGAAAAAATCAATCTGCTGTATGGTTAGGAAAAGCTAATTTTGAGTAGTTGAGGTTTTATCTGACTGCATTTTGACGTTGTTACTAGGTAATTTTAAATTTTGATATTCAGTTTTTGCTAATTTTGTTGTTTAGTGAGGCATGGCATCATGTAATTCAATAAGTGTTAGATTGGGTAACAATTTTTTAAAACTCAAATGTGTATTTTTGTTATATCGTCATTTGGTTGACAATTAAGTACAGAATGTTGATAAGGTCGGGTGGGAACATCATGTGCGAACGCACATTAACGAGCCTCCTTGTCTGGTCTGTAATTAACATCGAAATAATTATAGCCCGACCGATACACTTGGAGGTTCTGCGAACAAGTTTGAGAAAAACGATTACGATCAGCACAGCAAAAGCACTTATAATGATACATTAGATACATGTTCGACTGAGAGTGATAAAGTAGAGCGTCCAAGTTATTCGGAACCATCTGCCGGCAGCCAACCACAGTCGAGAAGCGGCACAATTCTTCTCTCTGACTACGTAAGAGACTCATCCGGAGGATTGGTGAGCAAATCGGTTCTCTTGAATGAATCGGGAGTTGATCCGGAAAGATGAAAAACCATCAACAAACTAGTTGTAACGTGATTAGTTATTATTATTGGTAACGATTGTAACTACGCCAAATATTTTCAAAGCTCAAAGTAAAATTCTTCTACTCATATTAACCATTAATACATCAAACATACAAAACTGCCTAAATAACCTTCATAATGCCACAATTTATTTTATATATGCTTATAATTTGTTGCAGATTTGTAATCAATTTGAACAATTTTATTGAAAGCTTTCTTCTGTTGATATTTCAATACATTTGTCTAGCAAAATGAGAACTGATAATGAATCATTGGTTGAAACAAGCATGTGCTCACAGGCAAGTACTTTGCTTGGAAGACTATTGAGAATTCTAATTTAAGAGCAAAAACTCCAGTTTTTTTGAAGTTTTCTTAATAAACATTGACCAATTTTTGGTACAATTTTAAAAACACTGCGCAAGTTTTCTCAAATCTGAAACCTTTAAATTGATACCAACAGTTGTTTCATGTTACAATCTGGCTTTTTGTAAATCAAACAAAGCATCATTTGAAGAAATTTGTTAAAAATCAACAAGGTTTGGTTGATTGCGTTCTGAAAAGAACGCATATAAAAAGAGTTTTAATCATCTAACTCATTTGTCAAATATTAGTGACTTTTTATCATTTTTTCTCGTTTTTCTTCACAAATTGTTAGGTTTTCGCATAATAGCAAAATGTGACCAGATCAGCGGCACTGTGAATAACATTGACCAAACTGCCGTTCCTTCGTCGCTGTTTTTGTCACACCCCTTATGAGCAATATAGCGACAATAGCAATAAGACAATTTCTGCACGGATTTTTGTCAATGCTTTGCATAAGTGATTTAGTTTATAGCCTGAGCTCAATCAATTGAGTATAAGGCATCATAGCGCCTTTAATTGCTAATTCGCTCATTAAGCTATTGTACCAATTTAGTTTACATATAATCATTGTAAAATTAAAAATTAGTCTATTAATATGTTTTAAAGATTAGTATTAACATGAACTATTGTGATTATTATTATATTACTTAGTTTTTACTCTAATCTTTCTTAGTGATTTTCTGTTTTGAAAAATAAAGTTCTCATCTGAGCAAAAAGACACAGAGTTCACAGTTGTTTTTTTTTGTTTTTAGAGCCAAAAGTTATTGAGAGACGTAGCAAGAGAGCTCGAAGCATCTCTCCCGTTTTCAGAAGAACATGGAAGCACTTTAGGGAAGTCTGGTGGTAATGAGATTGCACCCAAGAGTTGAAAATAATAACAGCTTCTGGCGATTGAGAGGTTTGGGCACAATGTCTGACTAAATAGACGAACGGAAACCTCCAAGAGGAACTTCTAACGGAAATTTGCTCCATGAAAGAATCCCGAGTATGCTATGCGGAGAACAGGAGGCTAAAAAAACCATTACCATACGGGATACAACTATCTCAGTCGTAATGTTTTGGTTATTAATTAATCGACTGATCTCTCTCTGTCTGTCTGTCTGTCTGTCTGTCTGTCTGTCTGTCTGTCTGTCTGTCTGTCTGTCTGTCTGTCTGTCTGTCTGTCTGTCTGTCTGTCTGTCTGTCTGTCTGTCTGTCTGTCTGTCTGTCTGTCTGTCTGTCTGTCTGTCTGTCTGTCTGTCTGTCTGTCTGTCTGTCTGTCTGTCTGTCTGTCTGTCTGTCTGTCTGTCTGTCTGTCTGTCTGTCTGTCTGTCTGTCTGTCTGTCTGTCTGTCTGTCTGTCTGTCTGTCTGTCTGTCTGTCTGTCTGTCTGTCTGTCTGTCTGTCTGTCTGTCTGTCTGTCTGTCTGTCTGTCTGTCTGTCTGTCTGTCTGTCTGTCTGTCTGTCTGTCTGTCTGTCTGTCTGTCTGTCTGTCTGTCTGTCTGTCTGTCTGTCTGTCTGTCTGTCTGTCTGTCTGTCTGTCTGTCTGTCTGTCTGTCTGTCTGTCTGTCTGTCTGTCTGTCTGTCTGTCTGTCTGTCTGTCTGTCTGTCTGTCTGTCTGTCTGTCTGTCTGTCTGTCTGTCTGTCTGTCTGTCTGTCTGTCTGTCTGTCTGTCTGTCTGTCTGTCTGTCTGTCTGTCTGTCTGTCTGTCTGTCTGTCTGTCTGTCTGTCTGTCTGTCTGTCTGTCTGTCTGTCTGTCTGTCTGTCTGTCTGTCTGTCTGTCTGTCTGTCTGTCTGTCTGTCTGTCTGTCTGTCTGTCTGTCTGTCTGTCTGTCTGTCTGTCTGTCTGTCTGTCTGTCTGTCTGTCTGTCTGTCTGTCTGTCTGTCTGTCTGTCTGTCTGTCTGTCTGTCTGTCTGTCTGTCTGTCTGTCTGTCTGTCTGTCTGTCTGTCTGTCTGTCTGTCTGTCTGTCTGTCTGTCTGTCTGTCTGTCTGTCTGTCTGTCTGTCTGTCTGTCTGTCTGTCTGTCTGTCTGTCTGTCTGTCTGTCTGTCTGTCTGTCTGTCTGTCTGTCTGTCTGTCTGTCTGTCTGTCTGTCTGTCTGTCTGTCTGTCTGTCTGTCTGTCTGTCTGTCTGTCTGTCTGTCTGTCTGTCTGTCTGTCTGTCTGTCTGTCTGTCTGTCTGTCTGTCTGTCTGTCTGTCTGTCTGTCTGTCTGTCTGTCTGTCTGTCTGTCTGTCTGTCTGTCTGTCTGTCTGTCTGTCTGTCTGTCTGTCTGTCTGTCTGTCTGTCTGTCTGTCTGTCTGTCTGTCTGTCTGTCTGTCTGTCTGTCTGTCTGTCTGTCTGTCTGTCTGTCTGTCTGTCTGTCTGTCTGTCTGTCTGTCTGTCTGTCTGTCTGTCTGTCTGTCTGTCTGTCTGTCTGTCTGTCTGTCTGTCTGTCTGTCTGTCTGTCTGTCTGTCTGTCTGTCTGTCTGTCTGTCTGTCTGTCTGTCTGTCTGTCTGTCTGTCTGTCTGTCTGTCTGTCTGTCTGTCTGTCTGTCTGTCTGTCTGTCTGTCTGTCTGTCTGTCTGTCTGTCTGTCTGTCTGTCTGTCTGTCTGTCTGTCTGTCTGTCTGTCTGTCTGTCTGTCTGTCTGTCTGTCTGTCTGTCTGTCTGTCTGTCTGTCTGTCTGTCTGTCTGTCTGTCTGTCTGTCTGTCTGTCTGTCTGTCTGTCTGTCTGTCTGTCTGTCTGTCTGTCTGTCTGTCTGTCTGTCTGTCTGTCTGTCTGTCTGTCTGTCTGTCTGTCTGTCTGTCTGTCTGTCTGTCTGTCTGTCTGTCTGTCTGTCTGTCTGTCTGTCTGTCTGTCTGTCTGTCTGTCTGTCTGTCTGTCTGTCTGTCTGTCTGTCTGTCTGTCTGTCTGTCTGTCTGTCTGTCTGTCTGTCTGTCTGTCTGTCTGTCTGTCTGTCTGTCTGTCTGTCTGTCTGTCTGTCTGTCTGTCTGTCTGTCTGTCTGTCTGTCTGTCTGTCTGTCTGTCTGTCTGTCTGTCTGTCTGTCTGTCTGTCTGTCTGTCTGTCTGTCTGTCTGTCTGTCTGTCTGTCTGTCTGTCTGTCTGTCTGTCTGTCTGTCTGTCTGTCTGTCTGTCTGTCTGTCTGTCTGTCTGTCTGTCTGTCTGTCTGTCTGTCTGTCTGTCTGTCTGTCTGTCTGTCTGTCTGTCTGTCTGTCTGTCTGTCTGTCTGTCTGTCTGTCTGTCTGTCTGTCTGTCTGTCTGTCTGTCTGTCTGTCTGTCTGTCTGTCTGTCTGTCTGTCTGTCTGTCTGTCTGTCTGTCTGTCTGTCTGTCTGTCTGTCTGTCTGTCTGTCTGTCTGTCTGTCTGTCTGTCTGTCTGTCTGTCTGTCTGTCTGTCTGTCTGTCTGTCTGTCTGTCTGTCTGTCTGTCTGTCTGTCTGTCTGTCTGTCTGTCTGTCTGTCTGTCTGTCTGTCTGTCTGTCTGTCTGTCTGTCTGTCTGTCTGTCTGTCTGTCTGTCTGTCTGTCTGTCTGTCTGTCTGTCTGTCTGTCTGTCTGTCTGTCTGTCTGTCTGTCTGTCTGTCTGTCTGTCTGTCTGTCTGTCTGTCTGTCTGTCTGTCTGTCTGTCTGTCTGTCTGTCTGTCTGTCTGTCTGTCTGTCTGTCTGTCTGTCTGTCTGTCTGTCTGTCTGTCTGTCTGTCTGTCTGTCTGTCTGTCTGTCTGTCTGTCTGTCTGTCTGTCTGTCTGTCTGTCTGTCTGTCTGTCTGTCTGTCTGTCTGTCTGTCTGTCTGTCTGTCTGTCTGTCTGTCTGTCTGTCTGTCTGTCTGTCTGTCTGTCTGTCTGTCTGTCTGTCTGTCTGTCTGTCTGTCTGTCTGTCTGTCTGTCTGTCTGTCTGTCTGTCTGTCTGTCTGTCTGTCTGTCTGTCTGTCTGTCTGTCTGTCTGTCTGTCTGTCTGTCTGTCTGTCTGTCTGTCTGTCTGTCTGTCTGTCTGTCTGTCTGTCTGTCTGTCTGTCTGTCTGTCTGTCTGTCTG
>NW_027450250.1:0-13434 GCF_964194025.1 Convolutriloba macropyga | reverse complement strand
AACAATTGATTTCAGGTTGTAACTCGGTCAGGTCTATTGACTTTAGTCTGTTGTAATTTCGAACAACAAATACACCTGGTTTTTCGTGGTTCAAATTTACCTATGTCCAGACAATCGTGCGTTCACCAGACGAAACAAACTTACTTTGTGGGGAATGAAGGTCCTTTGAAGCTGAAGACCAGTGTTCCACAATTCCACAAAACCTTATTATCATAGTCTTTTTAGCAACGTCAGGTACATGCACATCTTAACACCAACAAGAAACAGCCTTTTTTGCTAACGTGAGCACAATTCAAGGAGTTCCCTTACCAGTTTGAAAAAAAAACTTTCCAAAATTTTTTTCGCTTATTTGAAAACCAAAAAGGGACGATAACCTAACTTTTTTTCCTCGTGAAGCTAGACCAAAAATTTTTGCTGTTATATGCTACCGTTAAATAGTGGATCTCTCGTTATCAAGTTCAGTTGAGTTTGAACAACTTCTTGAACAACCGATAAAAATCGCTGTCTTGGAGCGCACGATTTTTTGTGCGCGCGAAAGTCTGGACATGTGCAGCGCAAGATTATTGTTTGGAGCGCAAAAAGTCTGGACATAGGCTGTTTTGAACGCACGAGGATCTTACGAATAACTTTGAATAATATACGTTGGATATAGATTTAGAACCCCTCCGCCCCCGCATACGAAAACATTGAAAATATACAACAGTGCATAAAAAGCTCTCCCTATATCCACCCGAACATTTTTTATAGGATCGCACTGGTGTTGTTCATGTGATTTAGACAGATTTACTTATTACGGTCCACGGACAGAATTTCAGAAACGTTTTAATGGATGACCGTTAAAGATGACACAAAATTGTTTCATACTCGATATTGTTAAACCATGAAGTGGACACTTCTCCTAAACTATGTTACGAAATAGCAATGCAATATATGATATTTGAATGATTTGCTTTTATTTATCCAAAATTGATCCCAAGAAAATAGATCAGAGAACGCACATCTCGTAGGTGTGATGATAGGATCAGTTGAATAGAAGTTGATAGTCATGGATTAGTTTAAGACCGATCGAAAAAAAGGCATAAAGGTCCTAATTTTGGATAAACAATTCATTTCAGTTAGAAACTCGGTCAGGTCTATCGGATAACGTTAGTCTGATTTAATTTCGAACGACAAATACACCGGGTTAGATTTTTCTTTTATATAATAGGAGCAGAGAGTAAACGGCAAAGTCGGCATTTCTAAAAATCAAGGGGCGAGTGGGCGCTAACTATTCCTCTTCAATCAAAACAAACCCAACATAGTCTTCCAAGAAACAAGAAACCACCAAATTCAGATGGATGATGTTAGTTGGAACCAGTTTACCCAGGTTGAGGTGCCAGACCGAATGTCGATAGGTTCAGACAAATATGACCGCACCATGGGGTGTCGTGCGTTCAAAATTACAAGGTCTGGAAACACGAAAGAACACGCAAAAATCGGGACATAGGTATATTTGAATGCACGATAGTGTGAATATAAACAACTTTGAACACACGATATTCTGGACATAAATGTATTTCAACGCACGATAGTCTGATCATAGGCACCCAGGTTGAGGTCCAGACCCAAATTGGTATATGATCACACCCAGTCGAGCGCACACCCGTGAGTTCCCAGACCGAAATTACAGGGTCTGGACGGATGTTCGAGCGCTTTACAGTCTGGTCGATGGTCTGGAGATGGTCTGATCAGAAGTCAATTTGGTCTGAAAAGTCTGACCATAGGCAGATTCGAGCGCACTTGGGTCTGATCAGAGGCAACTTCGAGCGCAATTGGGTCTGATCATAACCTCTTCGAGCGCACTTTGGTCTAATCAGAGGCGATTTCGAGCGCAATTGGGTCTGATCATAACCTCTTCAAGCGCTCATCAGAAATGTTTTTTTTTCATTTTTTTGTTTTTTTTTTACTGAGAGATGTTGGCTCTGCCAAGAGGCAACAATAGAGCAACGTTCTGATGAGAGACTCATCTAAAGTCCAATAGCTGTGATCAGAAAAATGAGTGCAGCTGATAGCAAAGGCCGGTCCCCTTCAGAGGAAATTTTGATCAACAGGAGACCACAATGTCTTTTATGGAAAGCTGTCTAATTCATCCATTGAGTCAGAAATATGCATTAAACGGTACACTAAATAAAATTTGTTCTCAACAGTTGGGTTTCGTTTTCTTATCCAATACTTTTATAATTGATTTTTTCTTAGATAATTTCGGTCTGAAAATTCCAATCAGACCAAAATTTAGGTCTGGACCTCAACCTGGGCAACTCTGAGCGCACGATTGTCTGATCATAGGCAACTCTGAACACACGATAGTCTGATTATGAACGCATGAAAAATTTTCGTGCAATCATTATAAAACCTATGTCCAGACTATCGTGCGTTCACCAGACGAAACAAAATTACTTATAAGAGAATGAAGATCTTCTGAAGCCGAAGACCAGTGTTCCACAATTCCACAAACCCTTATAAAAATAGTTTTTTAGCAACGTGAGCTACATGAAAATCTTAACACCAACATAAAACAGCCTTTTGTTGCTAACTTGAGCAAAATTTAAAAAGTTCCGCTGCCGGTATGTAAGAAAATTTCAAAGTTTTTTTCGTTTACTTGAAACTAAAAAGAGACAAAAACCTAACTTTTTTCCTAGTAAAGCTAGACCAAAAATTCTTGTTGTTATATGCTACCGTTAAATAGTGAATCTCCCGGTATCAGTTTCAGTTGAGTTTGAACAAGTTCTTGAAGTACCACTAAAAATCATTATCTTGGAGCGCACGATTTGTCGTGCGCGCGAAGTCTGGACATAGGTAACTTTGAACGGACAATAGTTTGGACATGAACGCACAAATATTTAAGTATGCAGCGCACGATTTTTTGTTTGGGGCTCACGAAAGTCTGAACATGAACACTTTTGAACGCACCAAAGTCTGGACAAAGACTCTTTTGAACGCACAAAGAACGCATGAATAGTTTTGAACGCTTGAAAGTCTGGACATAGGCACTTTCCGTCTGGGAGGGTCTGGACATAGGCACTTTTTGTACGGGACGATCTGGATATATCGACATTCGGTCTGACAACTCAAGCTGGGTTGACTCGGGTCGAGGTTTGGCGGTGAATTTCTTCAAGAAATGTGGTGAAATGCGGCCAAAAAATTCTTCACTTTGTATTTATTACATTTTTTTGCGGTGAATGCGGTGAATCGCGGTGAATCACGGTGAATCATTTATTTTCACCCAGTTCTCGGTTTTCTTATAAAATGTAAACTTCTATGCACGGGTTCGAAACTCTGACTTCCTGCTTCAACTTCTCATTCCACTGCACCAACTGTCACGTAGTTTTATGACGTTTCTTGTGAATTTAAATCAGATTCAATAAACGATGGAAAACAAATGTGGTGAGTTTTTGTAAGAATTGAGGTGAATTTTGTAGATGAATTGCGTTGATATGCGGTGAATTTTTTTCATCGCTTTCACTGCATTCACCGCATTTCTTACATTAATTTGCAGCAAAAGTCGATGCGGTGAAATTTGTAAGAAATGCGGCGAATTTCGCGGCAAATTTTTGTAAGAAAAACGGTGAAATTTGGTGAATATTTTTTCCACCGCATTCACCTCATTTCTTCCAAAAAAAATCACAGCATTCACCTCATTTCTTACAAAAAAATCACCGCATTCACCGCTTTTCTTTCAAAAATTCGCCCACAAACCTCGACTCGGTGATGGCTCGACTTGATGAGGAAATATCTCACCCGGAGGGTCGCTAGGATGTTTCCCTTCTGTGGAACTCAGTAAATAATCAACTTGGTCATATAATCTTGCAAAAGTAGACCCCAAAGATGTGTAAGGTTTGAGACCACACGAGAGCAGAATGTGAAGGAGTTTGGATAGACAAATTTAGTGGATGCTTTCCGTTTGTGCCCCCTCAAGCTTAATTGGTGTATATTATTTGCAACCCGAGCGGATGCAACACATTTTCAGAAAAGATTTTTTTTGTAACAACACGTGATCTTTAACTGGGGGTGCATAGCGTACTCGGAGGGCAGAAACAGAAAATTTCGTAATGTTTAGTACAACTTTACAAATTCAGAAGATAACTATCTTAAAACCTCGCGGGGGTAACAAAACATAATTTGTAACTTGGGGGATAGATCTAACAAGAGATACGGTAATCAGTACAAAGCTCAACCAAAATAAGTGCACCTAAATAAGTGAAAATCGAAGACATGCGATCGCTTTGGAATTAGATATTATTTTGTAATTAATAAAACATTGGATTTTTGCCTATGAGTTTTTTAAAACACGCTTTCTGATTTAAGCACACAAACTTAACAGATGGCCGTGAACTTGGGGGATAGATCTAACAAGAGATACGGTAATCAGTACAAAGCTCAACCAAAATAAGTGCACCTAAATAAGTGAAAATCGAAGACATGCGATCGCTTTGGAATTAGATATTATTTTGTAAATAATAAAACATTGGATTTTTGCCTATGAGTTTTTTAAAACACGCTTTCTGATTTAAGCACACAAACTTAACAGATGGCCGTGAAACTTAATTTTACGTCTGTTTTCCAGGGGTGATTGATTTTGAAGAATTCCGACAAGATCAGTTCATGCGAATTCGAGTATTGATTTCATTACCTGTAATAAAATCATCCCGGCTTATCTGCAGCTGTTTTAACTGTTGAGAAGTTGTTCTTTACGTAGATGTAAATTATTAGACAATTGAAAGTTAGAATTGTGGCTGACATAATTTCTTAAACAATATCTAAATTGAAATCATAGGACTTTTTATTGTAGTTTTTGTTGTTTTTAGTTCTGCTCACTTTTTCTTCTGACGACCGAGAAAGCCGAAAGTTGCGTCAAATAACTCAAAAACAAAGAGATTTTGCATACAGAGATTATTTAATCAATCCAAACTAAATAGAAGAATAGTTCATGAAGTGTAATAAAATTATTTAAAATTTTGCACCACCCTAGAAATATGACATACACAATGGTATGACTTCAGAAAACAATTTGTTTTCCTATTAGAATAATGTTGAAGATAAAAATTATTTTTTTGCAGCCACATTCTCTATTCTTCAATTGTATTTCTGCAAGAACACAACTAATAATCAAATTAATTCATCAAGATTCCAACAGATTTTTATCCAGAATCGATTATCAGTATAAGTTTTTCTTACTTCGCCGTTTTTCTTCAGAAAACTTCAAAAACCAAAATCCAAGTGTTAATCAGTACTGGACAGTTGCAATTAAAGGTTGCGAATAAACTGAAATGTGAGGGCAGCTGATAAGCAGAGCGAAAAGTAGCGCGGCGAATACAAGGATCCGAGGTTCGCTGACCGTACTGGGAGTTTCTATTGGAACTGAAAAAGAGTTGACTCAAGTAGGAAAAATGTATTTTAGACTTGGCCCAACTCTGATATATAACAATAAAGACCCATTTTTTAATGAAGAGATTATAGAATAGTAAATTTAAGGTATGCGTGGTTGGGGAAATCATGGTTGAAACAATTTCTAAGTTCATTCGATTCTCAGAAAGTTTTCTTGCGATCAGCCTTGTGCCCACAAATCACCATGGTGCCCACGCAATTGAGTATTTGCATTTTATTTGTTCCCATAAACCCTCACAATAGGGTCTTCAAAATGTTGTCATCATCAACCCACACAATCGGGTTGAACGGAAGAAATGAGCATTGTCCCCTCATTGGGTGACAAACATTGTTCACTTGGAATTCTTCGATACTGCCTTGATGCCCCAGATTTGGTATATTCCCTGTGTTGTAACTCTCCGTCGGAAAAATCCTCTGCTATTTTCAACGCTTGGAAGCAGGCTTGACTACCAATAATCAAAACAGGCGCTGGAATTAGACAAGCAGTTGACCAATTGAAAGCGGCGTACGTTGGTTCAGTATTGCAGTCAGACGTATTAGTAAAACAAATAACCGGTGAGAAAAAACAGACAAGCAAATCTTCAAAAAAAGTAGAAGAATTGAACAATCTGCAAACTACCAACTATACACAACACACGATTCAGGAGGAATTAGACGATGCTGCGTTTTCCAACCTTCTTGGTCTTTAAATTTCAAATAGGAAAAAAGTTTGTTTGCTTTCACTATCGTTGCCTTAATCAGGTGCTTAGCTTTCCGCACCTCCAATGCCTAGTTGATGCGTTCACCTTCAGCCAAATGAACTCAGAGCCGCATTGAAATATCGGATTGGTGTTCCGCTCTGCATTGAGGAACGAAGACGCCCGTAATATCAAAGTGGAAAACTGGACAAGGTGGGTGATCATGCCTTAAGCTGTCATGATCGGGGGATATGAGATCGCGGCAAAATACACTGAAGGAGAGAATTTTTCCTGCATGCAATCTTATAACCCGTCTACAATCTGAAAATTTCGTCGATTCCGATGAACATCTCAAGGCCAGTGGCCTCATTTTTGCGCAGTTGGTCAGCGGGACAACTGGATGCGTTTAATGTAACCATAACCACCCCACTGCAGCCCAGTCTAATATCAAATGCGGCGAGATGTGATTTTGCTCTAACATTTGCTGGAGAAACGAAATATGAACAATATGCTTAAAAATGAGTGCTTCTGGGGCTTCTCAGATTTGGATTAAAAAAATTTGTAACGTACAGCCTTGCTTGCCGATAACCGAAACTTTAAATAGGTTAGTTTATCGATGACCTACAATTGGATATCTCCAGGAGTTCCAAAGATTTTAATGAGAGGCTCAGCCACAATGTTAATCGCTTTAAATCCTCTGTTACGAGACTCCTTCATGCAAATACATCTTCAGCTCCAAATATTCTTAACTGTTCCAAACTTTGGATGCCCAGTTATTGCTGTGGGAGAAATATTTTGTCAGCAAATGGGTGGTGACGATCCTCACCACCTTTGACGATCCTTTGTGGTTGATGAGGACAAATTTTTGAAGACAAAATTGGGGCTGTTAATTTGTTGTCCTCTCAAATTCTTTGGTCCAAAATTCCAAAATCCAATTCGGGATGTTCTGCTTGGTGACCAAAGCGAGACACAGGAATTATTCATTTCTTATATATCGAAATCCTTGGCCTATCGTTTATCGTCTTTTAGAGAAAGAACTGCTTTGTACAACGAAAAAGGAAAAAAGAGAATCAATGTCAAATTCAAAGTTTTGAGACGATTTTTTTAATTTAAAAATCTGAAAAACTGTCGAATAAAATTTTATTTGTTGGGCAAATTTGTAGAGCATTCTATACAAAAAGACAATTTTTGTTTTTCTCAGTCTGATTCCGGTGCAATGATGCCTTTCGGAAAACATGATGCCGTTCGAAAGATCTTTCCCCAGTAGCTGACATAAGTTTTGTTTTTTAATCTGAAATATTCAGTAAAGTCCAAGCCAAAAGCAAACAATCCATCTGTGTTATCTTTTATTGTTCCGACCCTCTTGAGGGGGGAGGAACTATACACTGAAAAGGGTTTTTTTGTTCAGTCAATTTTGGCCTATCGATATATTTACCGTAGAGAGTTGAGACTGGTATCAATAGAAAGCTTGTCCAGCGAACAAGATGGAATTAAAAAGATTATTTTGATTTCCGTTTTTTACAGGGATTTATCGAGGTTTAAACTTTTGAGAAAATAGAGTGAATTCCGTTGATTTTATTCACACTTTCCGGAATTTTCGCCAATTTTCGACTACGATTTCGCCAATTTTGCTAAAATTTGTTAAAATTTCTTTTAAAAATGTTTATTGATTTTTTTGCTTAAAAATATTGTAGGCTATTTCTAGTTTTTTTCCGTCAAAAATTCTGGCTAAATGTTTCAAAATTCAGAGTTCTTCATCGAAAACAACACGAAATAAGTTTCTTTAATCCACTTTGATTAAATTTGCAGGAAATACACACCCAAACACCACCAACACATTCTTTGTAGACTCAAAAGGGGGCCATTTCAACTTCGGATGGGAGTGCTCCGTAATTAAAACTTTGCCGTTATTTGCAATCTTCACTCGTTGATTATCAAAAACGCGCCATTTATTTTTGATTTTTTAACTAACAAAATATCTATATCTATAACACTCGAAAAATTAAGTTTTCTTAATTGACGAACAGCCTTAGCAGGGCTAGTTTTGGACCAATCGTGGACTGATACAATCAAAAAAATAGTTCGGATTGTAATCAGTCGGTCTTTTTATAAAAAAATTTTGATCTTTTTTATATTATTTAACTAGAAGAAAATTTCAAATCAAAGCTCACTATTGGTAGCTTCATTTGACTTCCTAATTAGTTTCAAATTAGTTTTTCTAGTTTATTATTTGACAGCTTATGGTCGTTTTGACTTTTAAAAAAAATTGGTTTTTAAATAAATAAGGACTTATTGAACTTTGCCTCCATTTTTCATTTAATTTGGTCATTTTGTAGATTAGTGTCAGCAATGAAAGAATGCTTATTCTTTCTTTTGAATTTAAGTCCAATCCTTATTGCGGTTATATGCCTTAAGTTATGGTTGTCTTGCTGTGATACTACTAGATGTAAATTTTTATTTTATTTTTATGTATTTGCCCATTTTTCAAATTTTCTAAACTGGTCATTTTATCACGCTATTGACAGTTCATATATCACATTATTGGCGTTCAAAATAGAACACAATTTATAATTTTATGGTCCTTGGAGATGTAGATTATAGTTTTAACGGTTTCGACACTACTTTCTTGAAGAATTTTTTTATCTTTTTACTTTGTCTTTTAGTCGTAGAATAACACGGTTATGGTTATTTTCCTGTACAATAACAGGGTTTCTTTGGTATTCATGGAAGGATAGATGAGCAGATATTTGAACTTTTAGTAGATAATTGATGGCTTTCTTGACTCTGTAGACAATTGTTTTTCCGAAAAAAACACGTTTTAACTTGACAATTTTGTTGATTTTTTTCTGTTTGTTAACTAGACTCGTTAATTACAGGCCAAATATGACATTTCTGTGGTCAAAAGAAGGTGTCAAGAGGGATTGGAGTCACAAAACTAAGGTTTTTTAAAAATTCATTATGACTTTATTGGCTTCGACACGGGTTTTCCACAAAAAACAGTAAATTAATTTCTGATTAATTTGAAAGTCGATTATGACGTTCTTTTTGTAGACGTAAGACATATTCTGGATAACTGCAGGTCTCAAGGGTTTCCCTAAGAAGAATAAATGAACCTATTTAATTCTCTCATTTTGTATTTAATGGCTTTCATCACATTGGAAACAATTTTTTTTTCGAAAAAAATCAAGTATTACTTAATTTTGCCTTTTTCTCTTTGTCTTTTTGTTACCTAGTTTCATTAATGAGAGGTCACATAATACCTTATTGATTTTCACCGAGGCTAAAATCAAACATAATGTGAGGCCCAAAGTATGGCTTTACGGCTTCGAAAGCGTTTTCTGGCAAGTTCTAACTGATTTTTTGTTTGTTCTCTATTTGTTGTTATTTTGTGACCTCATATAAAATTGAATACATACAGTTCTTAATTAACGTATGTAGAAGCATCAGAAATTTTAAACCTATGGGACCTTTTACTTGATTTCCATTGGTTTTCATTACTTTGAAATTAATTGTTTTTTTAAAAAAAAATGCGCGAATTTTTCAACTTGTTTTCAACTGTTTTAACAGCTTTTGTTCTTTATTGTCTAATTGTTACCAAGCCTTATTATTGACTGGTCCCATATCTATTAAAACTTATTTTATTTAGTTTCAGTTTCATCTGACACTATTTTGACTTTGATATTAAGTTTTGTTTTTAAAACGGACAAAGTGTTTGATGTAATTAATGTTTGTTGTTGTTGTTGTTGTTGTTGTTGTTGTTGTTGTTGTTGTTGTTGTTGTTCTGGTTGTTGTTGTTGTTCTGGTTGTTGTTGTTGTTGTTGTTCTGGTTGTTGTTGTTGTTCTGGTTGTTGTTGTTGTTGTTGTTGTTGTTGTTGTTGTTGTTGTTTAATTTTGCTGTTCGTTCTTACCCGCTTTCTTAATATTGGCATATCTCATCAATCTAATGCATCAGTTTTTTTTACTCCTTAGAGTTATTTCGTTCATATACAAATCTTTTTTGAAAATTAATTGAACATTTGGGTTTTTCTATCTGTTCCTCATTTGGTAGAGAATTATTGCAACATTGTGGATGAGCGGTGTCGGAACCTTATGTGCGATTGCAAATTACCGAGCCTCCTTGTTGCTATGACAGGTCAATTTTAATTTCTATAGAGATCAACAATTTCTGTGGTCAAGTTTAATTCACTTCTCTTCGTGAGTAGTTATACTTGTCACAATTACTTTTCAAGAAATTGGTTAGCTTTGTTATTTTCACTACCGCTGTGTTTTGTTGTTTTTTTCTGTACACGGTTTTGCGCGTTGTGTGTTTGGTTGATGGTTTACCACGACAAAAAGTTTTCAGTTATACAATTACAAACTTTTTTTTAAAAAAAACTTACATGAAAAATCAATTTTAGTAAGTACACGATTAGAACAATTATTTCATTTCAACTTCAAGTTCCTAATTCTATTAACTTTGGACGAAGCCAATCTATTTTTTTTTAAAAAAACTACTCGTTTCCATAAAATTTTACTGAGGAAATTAGATAACACATTTCATGTGGGATAGAAGCGAAATTCGAGATAGGGTTGCAGATAATATCGGAACTCAATAATTAGAAAATTATTTACTCCAAATTTATCGGATAAAGATTACCTTTGCAATTCTCCGAAAAAGTTTTCCAGCTCCTAAAATTGGCTGTTGTAGCGGACGAATGAGAACTATGAATATGACGGAATTCGCAACTCCAAATATCAACCATAAACAATTGTTGGCAATTTCAATTATTTCTACTACAGCATATAGTTCAAGGTTGCACCTTCGGTCATCAGTTTTAGAGATGCAATGAGGCATGTGGTGATACAGGGCAATTTTGAGTCCCAGTTCAACAGAACTGTGGGTAAATTGGATAGCTAGGAACAAAATGCAAATTAGTCGGAACGAAATAGCAAGCACTTTATTTCTTGCTTGGTTTGAACGTGATGTCGAGGGCGATGACGTAATTTTTCGGATAACCCGGCCATAAAGAAAGAGTGCCATAAAACCAGAGCTCACAGTGAGAACAGTTTTGGATAAAAATAAAGCCACAGAGAAGACAGTGTTTCTCAAGAGTTGTTGCCGTTCTCGGTCCTCCGAAGCAGTACTTCCGGTCCACACCTGTGTTAATGTTTCTGTCTGCAGTCGGTGTGAGACGAATATCAACTGTTTTAAACTTATATAAACTGAACGGCAAAAGTAAGTTAACAGCCCATAGTTCTCAGAAGTAAAAATTCAATTTTCGAGGCACTTTTACTAGAGCTTAAAAGCACGTTTTAAAAACAATTTTTAGATCCTTGATCCCCTACACTAGTCCTCTTGCCTACCGATGAAATTCAGATAAAACGCAATTTTCACTTAACCAAAAATGTCAATTTAAAGATAATGAACTCTATCCAACTTTCAGAGTAAAAGAAAGTTGTCACAATGACACAATATATTCGCATCTTTTCTTTCTCTAATGTTTAACGCACGTGCAAACTTACCCTGTTGTATTTTCCTTCTGTACACGATTTTGTGCTTTGTATGTTTGGTTGACGGTTTACCATGATAAAATGAAGTCACCTAGGCTATTACCAATTAATTTTTTAAAATTACATGAGAAATCCATTTTAGTAAGAACATGATTAAAAAATATTTATTTCACCTCAACTTCAATTTCGAAACTGCATTAACTTTGGACTCAATTGATCTAGTTTTTTTTAAAAAAAATACCCATTTCCATAAAATTTAACTGAGGAAACTAGATGACATATTTCATGTGGGATAGAAGGCTATTCGAGATATGGTTGAAGACAATATCAGAACTCGATAATAAGAAAACTTTGAACTCCAAATTTATCGAAAAAAGATAGCCTTTGTCATTCTCTGAAAAAATTTTCCAGCGCCTACAATTTGCTGTTGGAGCGAGCGAATGAGAACTATGAATATGACGGAATTCGAAACTTCAATAACCAACCACAGACAATTGTTGGCAATTTAAATTATTTCTACCACAGCATATAGTTCAAGATTACATCTTCTGTCATCAATTTTTCCAACTGTAGGTAAAATGAATAGCCAGGAACAAATGCAAATTAGTCGGAATGAAATAGCAAGCACTTTATTTTGTGCTTGGTTTGAACGTGATGTCGAGGGCGATGACGTAATTTTTCGGATAACCCGGCCATAAAGAAAGAGTGCCATAAAACCAGAGCTTACAGTGAGCCTAGTTTTGGATAAAAACGAAGCTACAGAGAAGACAGTGTTTCTCAAATGTAAAGAAAATTAACTCTATCCAACTTTCAGAGCAAAAAGAAAGTTGTCACCAAAAGGACACAATATATTAGCACCTTTTTTTCTCGAATGTTTAACACAAGTGCAAACTTACCAATAGTTAAAACTGACGTGAAATGACATTGTCTTGTGACAGCTAAACTTGGATGGAGCTCATGAAAGTGTCATTGGGACTTTTGCGAGCGGACGCTGCGTTTTTTCTGAATTTCATCTGTAGGCAAAATAACGAGTGTAGGGGATGAAGGGTTCTATTCTTTCGTTCGAAATTCGATTTTAAGTAGGAGAAACAATGCCTCAAAAATTGAAATTTCACTTCGAGAAACCATGGGGTGCTAAATTACTTTGACGTTAAGTCTCTAAAAGGTCGCATTTTCTTTAAACGCCCCACCATATAAGTAACTTCGATTATAAGGCTAGGCTGTAAACATTTTTCATCGACGTATGAATGAAAAGCTCAATATTCCAAGCCATTTTTGGAAGAGTTGATGCTCAAAAGTGTTCACCGTAAATTGGTTTTAAAAATATTTCGGTTGTCCCTCTGAATCTCCGCTGAAAAGCGTCTTGAATCAAATCATCACAAATTGCCTTAGTGTAAGAACAATTAATTGTATTTTTTTGTTGCGGCATTGAACATTGAATGCTATCAAAGGCATTCAAGGAATTCTTCATCTATCTGCGCCAACGTAACGATATAGAGAAATGTCAAGAGTTTTTGGAACAAACACAATCAGATTTTTTAAAATTGTTTTAAGTGATGATGTGCAATGATAACACGCATCGTAAAATTATTTTTACAGACAAAAAAGAAATACTGATTGTAGAAAATGTTTAGCACTGCTCGGCAGAGCTTCTTTTGTGCAGATTTCACAAAAAAATTATTGTATCGGTGAAAAGTAAAAAAAACAATGACGTGATTCTTGGATAATACGCACATAAAGAAAGAGCGCTATCAAACCAGAGCTCACAAGGGGCACATATTTAATGTTTCTCAAGAGTTTCTGCCAATATTGCTCCTCTCAAAAAGAGTTCTCGTTCGAAAAC
>NW_027450249.1:0-26030 GCF_964194025.1 Convolutriloba macropyga | reverse complement strand
AAAAACAGTTCGTAAACTGGAGCTACTTCTACTCTTTTTGGACATATATCTCAATTGAAGAGCGAGAAGAAGTTTGACATTGTGGTGGACTGCACTGGGGCACCTTCTGTGGTCGAGTGGGGAATCGACAATCTAGGGAATTGTTCTGGAAAACACTCTTAAGGGGCTGAGTGTCTCAATTTTAAGACTCAACTGACTTTTTTACGGTTAGTTGTCCATTTTAGGGCTTAGGAGGAAATGAAGTTACCGAGAAGAATTTTTAGATATCATCCCGTTAAATTATTGCCGGTCGTACTTTTCTTCATGATTAATTTCAGATAGACACAAAACCAGCGGTAGGAGATAATAATCCGTCTTCAAAAATGAATTGTATAACAAGGTCTTTGGATACTTAGAGAAGATTGAAGATTTTGAATTGTAAACAGATGCAATCAAGCTTTTCCCCATAAAAAAATGTTTTTTATAAAGAAGCGAGTAGTCAATTTGAATGTTCAAATCTCAATTTTGGTTTTCATTTTCTTGCAGCTAACGTCATTGCATTTGTGGACCTGAACAAATAACCAGCAAAATCTGTAATGAGCTGCTGGTTGCATTGACTGGATTGCGCGGTGCAATCGTTTACTAAACTTATCACGTTGGAACTCGCAATGCGATTAATCAATTTTATTTTGAAGTTAAAGCCAGTTTGTTTCATCAAGCGGGTATTGCGACGCGATTGGCGAGTCCTAACTCTGACCTGGAAAACGCGGCGCAATTGGTCAACAAATTTGATCAACTGAAATTAAGCGATTAAAATGAGAAGAGAGAAAATCTTACAGATATTTAAAAGCAAAATAATTTGATCACAATTTTGATCATGCAACGCTAGAACTTAAAATACAGTTTAAGATTTCTTTATAACGTGATCAGACAAACCCTTTAATTTTTTCCTGTTAGATAATGATGTCCAAGTAAGGCAACAAAGTCAGAAAAAGCCTAAACTAAAATGAAACTGTAAAAACTTGAAATAAATTAGGATTTTGACCTTAACGATTGAACGCATGCAATTTCCCCCCGTTTGCAGGAGTTTAATAGCACATTAAAGTTCAAACGAATATATTTAAAAAAATAGTAATTGTTCCCCGATTGAAGAAAAATAAAGTACTAGCTTCTTTATAATAACAATGAAGTTCCTAGGTTAAAACTGACTGTAAATCGCCGTTTCTACTATCATTTTCAGCCTCAAGTACTGTCTTTTCCCTTTATTCGGGCAAATTTGCATTCGGTTTGCAGCTCACCCTCTCATTTGGGTTTCTGGGACAACAACTTCTCTCAAGAATGTTAGAGTTGTATCCCAAATTGAATCCATGAAGACTCTGTGTTTTGGATATCGTCCACCAGTGTTTGTGTTTGTGCACTTTCTTTCGTTTTCCTTTGCCGCTTGTTTCTTTGTTTTGTAAAAGACAAAATATTTTCAGAGGTATTACTGGTAGTCTTTGCCGCGCTATCCGCGCCAAGAATTATAAACGTAAGTTGCTTGGCAGATGTCGCATATATTGAAGGTTGTGGAGATTGCGTCGCAATTTTCTCATTTGAAGAAATTTTTGCAACAAAATGAAGTTCTGGTCTATTGAAAATGTTACATCGTTTTTCAGGTTGTCTTTTCGAATTGTCATTTTCAGTGATCAGGCAATTTTTCTCGCCGTTGAATTGCATGATCTTCTTGAAATAACGCTAATATTACCGTTAAGCTTCTTCGACCTTGTCATCTTTAATTTTTTTGTCGAATTGAAGTTTTTTGAGGCCCCGTTTTTGGTTAGCGATTTTCTGTTTCTGTCACTTGCGGTATCTTCATTTCAGCATGTTGAGATAATTGTGTATTGCTTTTTTTTAAAATATGAACTCCGTTTTTAAAATATTTATATTTTTGTAGCTCATTATTACATTCGGTCCTGACGCATTATTAAAAATTTCATTGGTTGAATTTTTAGAAAATTTGTCAATAGCACTTAATAAACATTGTTCGAAATTTTTCTTGTTAATAATAGGCTCTGCAAGTTCTGTTTGAGTTTCGTTGTTCGGTTCCTTACAATTAATTAGTGGTAACCATTTGCGACGCAAAATGAGACGTTGTAATTTCCTACTAACTTCTGTACTTGTTTCACGCCTACTTGCTCTGCCAAATTGTCTCTGTGGAAACTTGGCCACCAACAGTTTTTTGCTAGAGATAACATTGCAAACCTGCCTGAATGGGTTGTAAGGATGTCCTCCACCACAGCCTTTTAACATTTTTGTAGATAGCTATCGTTTCTTCGATGCATAAGCATCCAACCTTTTCACATATATCTCTCCACAACAAATGTATACATGAGCTGATCTCCTTTATTAAGGCTTTATTGTTCCTTTTCACGCAATCTCGGACCAGTTTGAGGATAGCATCGTTGCTGGTCCAGATCGTCAAGTTTTTTCTCATTTTTTCCCCATCATTTTAGCCAGTTTTGATCTTCCATCTCAAATAACGTATGGGCAAAGCCGTTTTATGTTTTCAATGTATTGGTTGTTGGCATTGTACTATTTGTTGAATTATCTTAGATTTGTGACTTTTGCGGCGAAAACACGCTACCCGTAACTTAGAAATTGGTATTAAATTCTAAAAGATTATTTCGTGCAAATGTAGCTTTTTGAATTGAAAAGGGACTTTGCGAGGCAATTGTCCTGTTTGAATATTTTTAGTGTATAACTGAATGAGTTAGTTGCGGTGCAAATAGTGATTGTTGGTTATTAGTGCAATTTTGAGTTGCAATTGACTTGCTAAAAAATTAATTTACGAGTACTTTTTGTGTGTGGAGATTGTCATAAACTGTTTTGATTACCACTTTTGTTTGCTGATTCGTGTACTATTAATAATGTTAGATTTTGATTTGTTGTCTTATTGATTTACAAGAGGCTTCTAGAGGATGTTCTTATAATGGAGATTGTGGCAAATACGAAACGTTCTGCATAGGTAGAAATCTTTTTGGCTTTGGCATATAAAACTTTTGAGATGTAATCAAGGAGTCCCTTCGTTTGCGCTGGATATTAGATTGCGAAGCTGTAAGGTAGTAATTGATAAATCAATCTTGCTAATCAACGGTTATACAATTTGTGTAAAATGTGTTTTCTTTAAAATAGAGAGAGTAACGTCCGATAATCGCTAATAACTACAACATTTTTCCGGAATAGATATTGATTGAAATCGTGAATTGACCAAACAACACCTAAAAAATCAATTTCTATGATGCTATAGCGGTCACATGTAGAAATTAGGAATGTGGATGTGTAAGCAATTTGCTTCCAGTGGTCCTTTGTGTTTTGTTCTCGTGCAGCTCCCAGTCCTGGTCTGGATGTGTTGAATTTAACTCTTCGTTCGAAATGGCAATTTTCAGTGCAAAAGGAGACTTAATTTTTTAAATTTTGTTGAAGTGTTTTTCATGTGTTTCTGTCCAAATAAAATCGTAGACTTTTTCATGTAATGCACGATAGTTTTTGTTTTAATATACGGATGTAGTGTACTGACCCTGAAAAAGACCATAGACATTCAAATTTCATCATCTAGCCGTTGTAAGCAATTGTCGATTAATTCCAGTTAACCATGTTTGGATGCAGTACTAATAAATATGTTGACGTTTGAAAAAACGTGTTCTGTAGACCTATGACAGCCGTCGCTTAATGCAAATTTAGTGTTATGTCTACTTAGCCACTATAAAACCCCGTTCCAATTCTTTACATTCCTGTAGATTCTCCACGAATGATGCAAAAGTTAAAATGTTTTGATGTGTTTTTGTCTAATTGAAGTTGACTGTAAGCATACTTTGGATCAATTTTTGAAAAACATGTTTCTTGGTTGTTTTATCTTTGAGTAATTTAGTCAGATGTTGTGATATGGTTTCAATTAGCATTTCAATGTTTTGTATTAAATATTCGTTTTCATGAATTGCTTTATTATGGATTTTAAAAACGAATGGTACTTTAATTGAATGTTCTTTTCTCTCAGTAATGACAAATGGTGAAATGAAATTTTCATTGGAGCTAATTCAACACGCTTTTTGAATTTTCGCTGTGTAATTTTATGGAAGTTTGGTCTAGAAAAATTAGACTTAGAAAACCCAATACGAGAAACTAAACCCAGAAATTGCGACTCGACTACTCCTTAATTGAGCGTTGTGAAGAATCACGGATGTCATTATTAGATAAAAAATTTAGTGTGTCTGACCACTAAGTCGAGGCGAGGTACGATCTTCCTAAGGTTGTGTCTTCGTCTAAATTTTTGTTTATTATACTTTCACAGTTTAGAAATTTACTTTCTGATTTTTTTACTGTTCTTGATTTTGGAGTGTTGCGTTTGCTACCAAATGTGCTTGAAATTTCGAAATTTTTGTAGTTTGTGGTTTTCATATCCTTAATTTTTGATTAATTGCATGTAGTGAATTGTTGATATTAAAAATTTTTTTATGTTGTGGAATCATAATTGATAATTGTCTTTTGATTGCTTCAATCAGTTTTTCTACCAGATATAGCTGTCATCAAATGCAGGTGCATATATTGGTTCCCTGTTAATTTCCTTGCAAACACTTTCACAATTTTTCCTGGTAAAATTCTTAGCTTGATCTGATCTGATAGCTCTGGATTTCCGTCCCTTGTATATATGTTTGTAAGCACGATATTACATTTAATCCTGCCGAAATTTTTTAAATAACAACACTTAGATTTTAGAATATCTGTTATTAGCAATTAAAAATATTGTTCAAAGCCTTTCACCTTAGTAATAGGTCCTCCAAGGTCCGTTTGGATTTCATTGTTCAGTTTTTTTCAATTAGTTTGTGGTGACCATTTGCAACGACAAACGACAGATTTTAATTTTTTACAAGTTTCTGTACTTGTTTCACACACACTTGCGTTGGCCAATTTTTCTCTGTGAAAATAGTGCCATAAACAATTTTGTGCTAGAGATCACAGCTGGTGTTTTTATGAGATGATCTCATTTGAACTGGCTTCAATGTTCATTATTACGCCATTTCTAATCACTTGAGGATAGCATTATTGCTGATCAAATAGTTTTTTCTTAAACATGTTCCAATAATTTTGAACAGTTTTGATCTTCCCTTTCCATTTTAATCCTGTCAATGTATTGGTTGGTGGCGTTGTATCATTGGGTGAAGTGTGGCTTTGAACATCACTTTGGAAACTTTCCCTTAACTTTCGCGGGATTGATAGTTAGTTTGTTTTGGTGGCAACTTGAGAGGTTTTGTTGATTTAATTTCTGTATTATTCAGACAGATTAAGTGTTAACTGTAATTATTGTTTTGTGCGAGAAGTTGACTGGTGTTGTTTGTTGAATATTTATACCTGGAATTTATTGCTTTTGCTCCTAATTCAGGATTCTTAGTGTGATAGCGTGATTTTGTAATAAATTAAGTGCTTATCGAGTCAAGTTGTTCACATTGTTCGAAGTGTTCTAAATCTGATTTTTACAGCTCGAATGCACTACCCATAACTGAGAAAACGTTCATTAATTTAAACGGATTATGTGGTGCAAATATAGTATAATGAAATCAAATCGGATTTTGCTATGCAATTGTCCTGTTTGAAATTAAATTTAAGTATACATCTGAATGATTTAACTGAGCTGCAATTGGTTATGATCAATTAATGCTGTGAATTCTTGTTGCAAACGACCTGTTAAAATTTAATGAGTTATTATTTTCTGTGTGTGGAGATTGTGATGCACCATCTAGTGTATCCTTTTTATTAGTGATTTGTGCTCTATTATTATTATAATACTTTTAATTGTTGAATTTTTAGTTTAATTGAAATTTCTAAAGGATTGTCTAACTTTCGAGATATTGACAACCACAAAACGTTCTTCATAGCTGGAACTTTTTTAGTTTTTGCAAATAGAAGTCTCGAGATGTAATTGAAAAGTCCCATCTCATCCCCGCTAGATGTTAGGTTGTGAAGTTGCAAGGCAGTAATTTTATTTCATTTGTCTTTTTTCAAAATGGAAAGTTACAAAATTGAAACTGCTTTGGATCCAATTGGAGAAATAATTGAGTGGAAAAAATTTGTGACTTCACCATTCGATTTCAGATTTAGCGACAACACATTTCGGGAGGTTGATAAGCAAATTGTTATCATCTAGCCGATGTCAGTAATTGATGACTTACTTCAGGGGATCATCTTTGGATGCAGTAGTAAAGTTTATTTTGTCGTTCAAAAATGCAAAAAAATGTTTTGTAGTCCCACGGGAGTATAATCGGTTGCTTTTTGTAATTCTACTGGCATATCTGTTGAACTGTAAAATCCAGTTTAAAATCTATACATTCCAGTTGTTTCTCCAGAATTAGTGTCAAAGTTGCAGTGTCTTGATATATTAATTGTCTAATTATTAAGCATTATGTATATTAAGCTAAACTGTAATCATTATGTAGACAAATCGTTTAAAAATATGCCTCTTGGCCGTTTTGTTTTTAGTTACATGTTATGATCTAGTGTCAGTAAGCATTTCAATGTTTGGCATTTGATATTTTTTATGAATGACTTTTTTAGGACTTTAAAATTCAATGCTACTTCAATTGAGCGGTCTTCTTCCACAGTAAGGACAATTGGTAAAATCATATTTTCATCAAAAGATTTCTTTAAATTTTGAATATTTCCTTCTTGTAGCCGTTCTTTTTCTTTGGTGAGCTTTGGTTGCAAATTTGTTGGAACGCTTCGGTTTTTTTTTTGGAGTTTTGCGGTATTTTTTTTGTGGAATCTTAAATTAGCCATTTGAGGCTTAGAAAACCCAACTCGAAAAATTAAACCTGGAAATAGCGATACCACTGCTCTTTAATTGGGCGTTGTGTGGAATTAAGGATATTATTAAGAGATTTACTATTTTCTGTTTGTTGTTGCACGACAGCAAGTCCCAAATCTTTGGAGAGATCTCGACACACAGATACTTTGTTTTCGTCTTCTACGAATGAGAGAACTGCATTTGCCATTGTCATGTTTTTGCACTTCACAGAATATTTGAGTTTGACAATCATATTTTTTGGCTCATTAGCGATTGTTTTTAACTGATTCGCTCTCAAATTTAGAGTTGTTGACTTGAGTTTATATTTTTTGGTATCTAATATATTGTCTCTTTGTCTTCTCACATAATTTTGGAAATTAATTTTGGAAATTATAATTGCAATTCCGCAGTTATTGCACTTATTGCAATTTATTCAATCATTGAACACAATTACGGCAAATGTTAGATGATCGGTTGTTTGTGAAGTCATTTGCTTTGCATTTGAAGTATTGTCTTGTTTGAATGCGTTGCTATTTCTATATCATTAAATTTTCAGTAGATTTACTGATTGAGTTTTATTCCAGTTTTGATTAGTTTTTTGTTGGTATTCTATCTCGAGTTCGATTTGTATCCCTTTTTCGAGTGCTTTCTGTGAAAATAGTGTCTCCGGAAGTACTTCTTTTGGCGCTTCGGACAAGATCGTGTTCGTGATGCACAAGAATCTTGGCTTGTTGACTCTTCCTCATTTCCCATTTTTTAATTTTCTAGTTGATCTTGTAGACGACAATAGAAAATCTCAACAGTTCCTTCTTTCTGTTTTTAAAGCGAAAACATAACGTATCTGTTACACGTTACATTTCTATTGCATATGAACGACTCTCCCATAGACTTCAACAGCTGTTTTGTAGTTTGGCTTTTGATAACCAAATGCGTGTGTTTGCAATTGAAGGTGATTCTCCCCTCAGTACCAATCTACAGATACAGCATTAGAAAAGTTTTTTAATCGCAGATGAACCGAGGTTTGTCTTCTCAGAGGATTCCAGTTTATCTATCTTTTTGGATCTGTTATCTCAATTGACCTTTCAGTGTGCATTTTGCGTCAATCCTCCCGTTTTGGACTGTTGGGTACAGCCTTCCATCTGTTCTTCGTAAACGGGCTTATTTGGGTAGACAACTGCCGTTAATATACAAGAAAGCTAAAATTTCTTTCGCAGAAGGGCTAATTTTTATCGGAAAGTCCAATTTTTCCACAACAGTGGCAGATCAGATGTAGGTTTTTCCCAGAATGAATCTATATGCAACGGAGTTCTTCGCGACTGCTTCGCTGACTGCTCTATATGACGTGCTGTCGTTTAGATTTACTGGCTTTTGCTGTGCAATCGTTTACTTAACTGATCAGGTTGGAATTCGCGGTGCGAATAAGAAATTTTGTTTTGAATTTCAGATTGTTTTATCAAGCGGATATTGCGAATAGATTGGCTATTCCTTACTCTGACTGGCAAAATGCATCGCAATTAGTAAACTGAAATCAAGCGATTAAATTGAGGAAAAAAGAAATTGTTAACAGAAGCTTAACAGCAATATAATTTGATCACAATTTTGATCATGCAACCTTAGAACGTAAAAAAAAATTTGAGATTTGTTTATAACGTGATCATACAAATAAAGATGTCCAAATAAGGCAATAAGTTAGAAATAAAATTGAACTAAAATTTAACTGAGTTCAGAGAGCGATAATCCAATTTTACAAATGGAAAGGATAAGGGATTTCCACGGATAAAGTGTACCAGATGAAATCTTACATATTCTTTAAATAGCATAAAATGAAGATTTTAGAGCAAAACATTTATCAGCCCAACAAGACAAAAAACTGAGATCTTACTATCATCAAACCATATTCAAAATGAACATTGTTAAAAGTTTTTGATCATCAGCGTCTAAAGTTGTGTAATCCAAACCCGTGCAAACCACAAAACATTGAAAGTTTTTTCTAAACAGAGTGGCAAATTTACAGGTTTTTTGAAATAGTGAGACAACAGTTTGAAGTAATTAAAACTTTTCAATATTTTGTTTTTCTATACGAATATTTAAAGATGTCCGATATTCAGATCAGGCTATTTCGGTATAGAAATCTATGGGAAGAGGTTTAAAGAGGTCTTAAAGAAACACAGCTAACAACGGAATGCTGATTTTAACGCATCTAACAGGAGACTAGAGTTGAATTAAAAACAAATATTTGACAGGTTTAGACTTTTTATCCAAATAGTGCGAAATGAATTTCGTCCATTTTTATTTTTTTCCTTAATTTTTTTAATTCTAGTTCACTTTTTTTCAAGAACATTCTGTCAAACTATTTCAACTAATATTCACTCAATCCCTGTGGTTTTTTTTGTTGAAAGTGTTGTATTCTCTTTTGGTATTTTAAGTTATAAAGTTGATCGAAAAGACACTGCGTTCAATCAAACAGCCCTTAATTGCAAACAATTTATGTACAATGACAATGGGCTCCTCTTGAAAACGGCAAAATATCTTTACAGGTGAATTCTGCATAGTAAGAATTGCTCAACGCTCTTTCCTCTAATTGTCTAAAAATATATGTCCGATAGACACCAAAACTGAGGGGAAACTGTCAGTGTGCTTATGATTTAGTTAGACAAAAACGAAAAGAAACCCTTACTTTTTTTAAGCATCGCCAATATGTTCGATTTCAAGCGAGAGAAACAGTCCGAGTTATCGGTTCGAATCCCAAAAAAATAATATACAAAAACATGTTCTCGGAATGACTATATCAAATGTTCTGAACGCAAAAACTAATGATTTGATTACCAACCAATGTTCAAAATGCGCGATACGTTTCTAAGACTAAATTTGAAAAAAGTTTAAACTTGATCAAAGCACTAAAATTCGTGGATCTATCCTGAAATATTTTTTGAAAAACTATAATTATTGAATTGTGACCGATCCTATCTCCTGGCTACAATATAAACCAATTACAGAAACTTTGTACAGAAAAAAACGCCATTTTTCTTACGTTTTTCAAAGGGAACAAATTGACACGTCCTTAAGTTCCAATGCAAACCATGTCAAAGATTTCTTGCATGCAAAAACCGATGCATACGGACAAAAATATAACGATATAAAAATTTGCAAACAAATAAACCAGAACAATTTCTTGGTTCGTTCAGCTCGTGATGGAACGTTCATAATGTTCGGAGTGTGCCCTGAAAAGCCATTAGTGAGTTTGAACCCGTTCAAATTATGGAGAAATGAGGGAAAAATACTGGCTTCCTGCATCTGTGACGGAGGAAAAGAATTCGATGACGCAATTGAAATGGCCTGGGAAATGGAACAGAGAGGTGTGTTAATCCAATGTTAAGGTTCACGTCATGATATTTCAGAGGCATGTCTAAATAATGATTAAGGTTGTTTTAATGAGAAAAAAAATCTTATGCTCAATATTTGATCAGAACATCGCAGAGGTATAATTAGACGGCAAAGGGGCCAATTTTGGCCGAGTGTGAAACTAAATATCGTATGGATATGTTATTAAATTGGATTTACACAATACTTTCAAAAGTTACAAAAGTTAAATTCAAAATGTAAACACATATGTTTAATTTTACATACTATGTTTACAACTATTTTACATAAATATTATCTGCAAAAAAAGTATTTTCCAGCTTTAGTAATTTGAGGATTATGATGTCACCTACTTTTGCAAACTTTGAGTCACTCTAAAATTGTTTATGTAAATTTACCTGCAACGTTTGCAGGCAAGCAAAATTGCAGGTAACAATACCCGCAAAATTACCTGCAAAAAGTAACCAGGTAAATTGCACGTTAAAATTGCAGGTAAAATTACCTTGAAATTTTGTTGCAGTTTAAATTCCAGATGAATTTGCCTACAACCTACCTAGAAATTGCAAACATTTCTACCGGAAAAATTACCTGAAAAATGAAATTTTTAGATAATTCTACCTGCAATTTTTACATGCAATTTACAGGTAGGATTACCTATAAACTTTTTGCAGTTAATATTCTAGGAGGGCAACGTTGCAATTTTTTGGTACGCTACCTAGAGCAGCAGGTAATTTAGACTGTTTCCAGGTAATTTCTAGGTGAGTTGCATTAAGCAACAATTTACTATAGTAAATTTACCTGCATTTTACTATCACTTTACCTGAAAATTTTTCAGATTGTGAGTAAGGGCATTTTTCTTGCTATAATAAACAACAAAAACAGTTCAGAATCATGTTTGATCCCGTTTTGGATGGGTTAAATTTTTTAAACTGTTCAATAGACTACACTAATGTGGCGCAATATCTAGCTACAAAAGCTAGCGTGCCAGAATATTTAGCAATCATTACAGAATAGATTGAGTGACAAGTCGAGAAAATTTTTACAGGAGCGTTGCTTGCCTAAAAACAACCTAAGAGCCATTCCCCTCAACTCATGTGAGAAGAAATTCAGTTATACTTATTCTACATAAAGAGAGTTTTGCTTGACACTTGTGATGCAGTTATGCTCAGCGATATCTTGTGTACCGTGAGGTTGCCGTTCGCGCACGCTCTGGGGTATTTGGTAATATGTTATTGTTTGTAAAAAAACTAACCTTTTAAAATTCAATTAGAAATCGTTCTTTAGGGTAAAAATTAAAACGGTTAAATGTCAATATCATTACCAACAGCTTTTCGATTAATTTTGAATTTTGTGTGCTGCACAATAATTGCAGCTGAAGATACAAAACTGCCGACAGCTTTGAAGAATTGTCACAACGAACATTTGTTTTTGCAAAATCGCTTCCTATTGAGATATCGTATTATCTGAGAGCTGATTTGAAGATTTTTTCGAAGTAAATTATATCTTTCCGTTCAATCTAATTTACTCGCTTCCTTTTTGTCGATAATTTAAAACATGTATCAAAAAAATAAAATCGTATTGTCAAGTGTGAATCGAAACGACTAGCAATTACCAAATTTCCAGGATGATTGGTTTAGCTGATGGGATTGCTTAGTGATGCATAGAAATTGTTTACACCTGTTAAGAATGATTTTGTGATCCCAAGAGAGGTAGTCATATCATGATGACGATTAAAAAACCACTAAATATCAAAGATTTATGACAACTTCCAAAAACAACTTGAACAAGTTGCAACCAAGAAAAGACCAATAAAAAGGCACTTTAGTTCATTAGTCTTTTTTCGTAGAGTAGTCATTATTTAATGTTTTATAGGAGAAAAAATTTATGAATTTTTGTCGTTTTCTTTTTCATCATTGTGAAATGACTTCTCCTCTTGAATTCCCTATAGCATTGTCAGCAGCTGTAAAACATTTCACTGCATCACTAAGCAATCCAATCATCTTATCCGATCATCCTCGGGAATTGATAACTAGTAGAAGATGTTTCGATCCATACATGCCAACGCAATTTATTCATTTTGATATATAATTTTATCATTTGAAGAAAAAGAAGCAACAAAAACGATTAAACGGAAAAGATTAATTTAGTTAGTAAAATAAACTTTAATTCAGCTTTCAAATAATAACAAAGCTTACAAATTCATAACTCCTTGATGTTTGTTTATTATTGATACGACTTCCTCACTTGAATTCCAAAGGTCATTGGGAATATGCTGCAGGAAGAAATGGAGAGCCTTGAAGATCATCTTGTAGTCTGATTTGAATCCATTCGTTAGAAATTAAAATATTGTCAAGCTTTAAACACCAAAATGGATGAAGGAGTATCTCACGTTGCCTGCCTGAGGTTGCCTGTTCAATAAATGTGCCAAAACGTCGAAAGAAGACGGTTTTGACCATGCTAGGATCTAAGCCTTCTCTTCCGACATCTTCGCGGCCATAAAGGTTGAGGTTGAAGCAATCGTCAAATCCAGGCTTTTGACAAACATTGCCAATCAGCCTTGTCGTACGCAAGTGAGATTGCGTACTTGATCTTGAGTCGCGAGTTGCGTTTATGTTTTATGTCCTACTTGCGCGGCGAGTGCGCTTTACACAATTTCTAAGTGAATCCGCTTAGCGAATCGCTTGATGACTATTCGTCTACTTTACTCGAGTCGTAAAGACAGTTAATGAAGAATAAGTTAAATTGAGCAACTGTAAGCGAAGTGCAAAACTAAGAGAATGACGATTAAGGCAACTGGTATTCCAGAAGTCATAACAAAACGTGAACACTAATTTCCCGCTATGGGAAATGGGAGCAACAGACTAGCATGCGAAATAACAATGACTTATACACATGCCCCTCAGGAATGAGTACACTAAATAAATTAAGTACATCGTATGATAAATTTACTGCACTAAATTAATTTATGATGTTGATGTATGACATTTCTCCCGCTTCAAAGAAAATTAAAATTGCATAAAAAAAATTTTAATAACAATATGAATAATAATAATACTTATTCACCGGTTAAATAGTAACAACAATATATTTACTGGTTATCATAGCTAGTCATAATTAATAATGTATCAAGTTTAATGGATCAGAGTTTTCACATGTCTTCTTCATCAATGATTAGTTCATTTGAAGTGCTGTGGTCGGCTGGTCGTATACGGGGGTCCGTCGGTGACACCTGTCCTATGATAGGCGAGGGAAAGTCGTTTGCGATAGGTTCAACCCGCGTAGCTGTATCAACAATTGTTTGTACAACCAAAGGTTGTATCGATTCGATGTCGCCTACGCGTCGCTTCCTACGAGGTGGAGCAAAGTTCGGAGGACACGAAGTAGTGGAGTCACCAGATGAATCTTCCTTATCATATCCATAATATTTAGGACTTTTTCTAGTCCGTTTGGTTGTTCTTGTCAGAGTAAGGGGTAATGTTGTTGTTGGAAATGGAGGAGATGAAAAGAGAGCTTCTTGTTGAGTATTTGTAGGAGGGGGTGCAATTAATACTTCTCCAGTTATAATTTGCTGTTCGGGAGCAGCCTCTGGAATTTTGGGTATTGTTTGGGGAGCGAAATTGTCTGGAACTTTAGGCATGCGTACTCGCATTGCGCGAGCAATGTTAGATTTATTTGAGGATACACCACTACCAGTTTCTCGTATTCTATGCTTCATTTTTCGGTCGCCTTTTTGTATGCGGGTACACTCTTTGATGTGGCTAAGTATCTTAGCCTCAGTTGTTTTCTCGTGCGTGCGGGGTCCTCGGCGGTTTATGTAGTCGGTCAATTTGGTTTTTCGTTCTTCCCGAGTACCAAATTTTGCAATATCACTATTGCGTACTGTCACTTCCATCTTTCCCGGCTCGCGAATAACCGAAGTGTATTCATCGGTCTTTTGTACTACCGATCCTGGGGCCAACACCTCATACAAGCCGTCCAGATTTTTCTTGGATCTCATATGAAGGTGTTTCTTTCTGGCAATGGTTAACCGTACGGCGTGTTCTTTCAATGGAAATAGGCGATGCGCTTGCGTGGTGCGAAGGAAAGGGGATTCATTATCAGTTGCTAGCCGTTCGCGAGTGGTGGCATCCTTTGTTGCCTTACACATATTGCGTTCAATTTCGTCGTCACTCCGGCTGTTTCCCCAGTGTTCCTCCGGCAGCAATTCATTGGGGGTTACAGTTTCTTCATCTAAATAATGATTCAGATTTTTTTCATAACTTAGATCAGATGATTTTGGTTGAGTACTTATATTATTAAGCGGTGTATTAGCTGTACGCCCAAAATGGGATTCGAATGGCGAAAGCTTAGTTGTTTTATGTTTACATATGCGAAGCTGGTATATAATTGATTTTAATGCTGTTTTAATGGTGAACGAATTTAATTCTTTATTTGCTTCTTTTATACATGCCAAGCGTTGTTTAATAGTACCAATAAGTCTTTCAACTAAACCTATTGCACGATGATCATTTGCCGGGGATGGTATTAGTGTGATATTATTTTTTGTACAAATATTTTTTACTTGGTTACCAATAAGACAACGAGCTTGGTCTATTCTTAATGAACGAAGAACTCCATGAATTTGTATATAAGTATCTAAGAATTTTATGACATTTGAAGAATTTGCATTATCAACCAATTCTGCAGATGGATACTTTGAAAATAAAATCTATCAATACATGTTAAAATGTATATTTCATGTTCTTTTTCGTTATTAATGGGTCCTGCAAAATCTATTCGTATTTCTTGGTTAGGAACTATACATGGTGTATGTGCTTTAAATTGTTTTGCGGGAATGACAGATTTTAAATTTTTACCGATAGCAGTGCAAGATTTGCACTCTATTGCTTTGACAAGCAAATCACGATTCATGTATGGCCACCAGCAGTGCTGAGCCATACATACCATCCCCCAGCTACCTGGGTGACTCGCATGTAAATCGCCAATGAGGGCATCTTTGAGTGCATTCGGAATGGCCACCTTCTCGTCCATACAAACACACCCGCCAGTCACGTGAAGGTCCCGCCAATAGCTATGAAGATACGGGTTGAGGGCCTTTAGTCGTTCTTCATCTCCCCGTTTTATACAGTCCCGCACCTCTTTCAGAACTGCATCCTTGCTTGTGAGTGATGCTATTAGACCTTTGCTGAACACTTTTCCCACCACCCTCTCAAAAGACATTACTTGGGGGCTAACCGTTAGCGGGGTGCTTAGATTTGAATGCGAGGAGGATCTGCGTGGTGTACTTGTGGTTGCATTGTCTGTGAACGATACGCGGGACGAAGATCGGGTTGTTCGGGAGGAGATTGATTTTCCCTTGAGAGATGAAGCTTGTTGACTCATTTTTGATGAGAGTTGAGTTTTTTCAATTAAATTAATTGATGAAGAGGAAGACAACTGAATTTCAGGTTGAGTTTGGGCAAAAAGCACTTGTTTGTTGTTTGTTAATTGAGCACGTGTGTTATTTAAAGTATTTGAGTGTGGCTTACTAAAAAAGGGAGGAATTTGAGTCTGATTTTTGATTGACAAGTGAGAGTGAGTTATTGGAGCAAATTTGGAATTATTTTGGTAAGCGAGAGACGCTTTTCTTGTTTTTACAAGTATTTGAGGCTCAATTTGGACAAGAGTAGTTGTAAATGGTAGACTATATGACGCAAATTTAGAATGAATTGGGTATTTAGTAACTTGCTTTGCAAAAGAGGCATCTGAGGAATGCATTCTAGTCTTTTGAGTATATAATAAAGTATTATGCCTGGCGGGTGTTAATTTGTTAAAAGAAAAGCGTACTCGCGATGCGAGATCGGAAGTGGTATTAATTAATGTAGAAGTGTTAACTTTTGAAATAGGATATGTATTTTCGAATACGGAATCATTGTGAGTTGAATGTACTCGCTGATCATGTGCACTAGTACAATTAATACTATTAGTGGAATGGAGAAATAAGTTATGTTTTTGATCCGCGAATGATTTAGTATTATTAGTTAAATGTACGTGCGGGGCGTGTGTGCTATACGGATGATTGAATTTAAAGGAGGTTACATTAGAGCTGTATTTTCGCGCCGCGAGATTTGAACTATCATTTGTTAAGCGTACATGCTGGGCGGAATTTATGTCTAAATGGGAAGTTTGTTTTGGACAGAATTTTAAACTATTGTTTCGCGGGGCGAGATTTGAACTAACGTTTGTTAAGCGTACACGCTGGGCGGAATTTATGTCTGAATTAGAGGTTTGTTTTGAATAGAATTTTGAACTATTTTTTCGCGGGGCGAGTAAATCATGAATTTCAGTTTGAGTATTTGGTGTTTCGTAATTTATGGTTAAAACTTGTGCTGTATTGGTGGTGGAATTTTTATGATCACCATCAATATCAATATATAATTAATGAAGTGAATTAGCTGAGAGATTGTGTTTTCGTTGAAGTAATTGGGCATCAGAATGTATGCTCGATAATGTTGCAACTAAAAATTTCTCGTCATATTTGGAAACACTTTTTGCTGGTTGATATGGATTACGAGATATGTAATCAACTAGTCCCATTTTCGCGCCAGGTAGATGCTCTATTGAGAATTGATAAGGCAAAAGACGACCAACCCATCGTGATAACCTACTATTGTAACTTTTATTTGGTCGATGTTCTTTTAAAATGGAAAGTAATGCGCTGTGATCAGTGATAACAGTGAATTCTTTACCATACAAATAATTTTTAAAATATTCTATGGACCAAACTACCCCAAGAAGTTCTAATTCGTTAATACTATAACGTTCTTCACTACTGTTTAAAAATCGGGATGCAAAAGATATCGGCTTCCAACCGTCAACTGTTAGTTGTTCCAGTGCTGCTCCCAATCCGGTGCGAGAAGCATCACATTTGATTCGCGTTTCAAGTTGGGGGTTATAGTGAATGTTTTCTGTATGAATTGCTATGCGAGTTTTAATGGCATTAAAATGTAGTGTATGAGTGTCAGTCCAAATGTTTTTAGTGAACTTACGAAGTAAAGGTCTTAAAGGATGGCAAAGTTGAGCTAAATTGGGAATAAATTTACTAATATAGTGGACTGAGCCGAGGAATGAGCGTAATTTTTCAAGTGTATTAGGTGGTTGTAATGACATAATAGAGGATGTTTTGGATTCGAGTGGCGAGATCCCAGATTGAGTTATATTATATCCTAACCAGGAAATTTGTTGTTTCGCAAAGTGACATTTCGGAAGGTTAATTCGAAGGTTATCTGCATCCAATTTTTTAAGACAATCTAATACAAGTTGAAACTGATCATCTTCTGAACCTTTGCTAACAATTAAAATGTCGTCTAAGAAACAGAATGTATTTTTAAGTCCAATCAGGGTGTAATCCATTGCCTTCTGAAACTCGGCAGGCATGTCTGTAAGACCGTAGAATCCCGTCTTGAATCGATATGTGCCTGTCATGTCACCACTTACAATATTAAAATTACAATGATTAGCAGTTTCAGGGTGTAAGTTTAGTTGGCTGTATGCATATTTAAGATCGATAGTAGAGAAATATATTTTTTCCGCTGGTTCTGTTTTGTAGTTTGTTATTATTTGTGATATCGAATCCATAAGTGTTTCAATATTTGGCATCTGATATTTGTTCTTGTGTATTGCTTTGTTAAGAGTTTTAGAATCTAGTGCTAACTTTATGGTTTGATCTTGTTTGACTGTGATTACAATAGGTGAAATAAAATATTGGTCAGAACAGTTATTCAGTTTTTCTATATGTCCCTCTACAAGAAGTTTTTAAATTTCATTATTCACTCGTTCTTGTAAATTAATGGGTACTCTTCTACCCTTTTGATGTTTTGGCTGAAAATTTCGATGGAATTTAGATTTGACAATGTGTATTTTGGAGCGACCAATACGTGTAATAAGTTGAGGAAATTGTTGTGCGATACGTGTTTTAAATGGACATTGAGATGTGATAGTGTTGACCATACTACCTTCATGGTTTGAGATTTGAGTTACTGAGATTCCGAGAGCGTCAAATAGATCTCTACCCACTAGTGGTTTTAGCACATCACGGACTACTACAAATTCAGCTTCTTCAAGTCGCCATCCATTGCTCTCAATTGGTGCCTGTATCATACCCATCACGTTTATGGGTTCGTTTGAAAATGTTTTGAGTTCCTGGGGAGGCGCTATCATCAGCCAACGAGCAAGAGGAGAATTTTCCACAATTTCCGAAGCAAGAGACTCGGGCAAAATACTGCATACACTGCCTGAATCAATGAGAAGTCCAACGTGGGTATTACCAATTTGTGAGATGGTGTTCTTTGGTTCGATCTGTATTGCGTTACTTGCGATGCTAGCGACCATATTGTCATCTGAGCTATTGTAGTCCGATTCGCATTGCGGGTTATAATTCATATTTTGTATAGCGTTTACCGTTTGGTCAGTTGTAGTTTCTTCAACGGAGTTAATATTAGAGCGATCAGATTTATTTGATGATGACTTCGGTTTCCTGCACACTCGCGAAAAATGGTTTTGGAGGCCACAATTATTGCAAGTCTTGCCTCTCGCAATACACTTGACTTTATGAATAGCTGACCAAGTTAAGCCACAGTTGCAGAGTTGGTTTGGTGATCGAGAAAAGCTAGATGTAGTCGGCCGTTGATTCGGTGGTCGAAAAGATCGTTGAGGAATTATTGCATTAACTTGCGGAGCAGATTGCGAGTTTGTAATTTGTAGTTGGTTTCTTTGACCTAGTTCCATATTTATGGCCAAACGTAATGCTTGGGCTGGTTCTAAAGTTTCTTGCAACAATTCCCGTTGAATTTCTGGATCTAACATATTTGCAATAAATAAATCTCTGATGAGGGTGTCTTCTTGACTTCCGAGCTCACAATTCTCAGAAAATTCTTTCAATTTTCCGAAGAAATGTTCGATGGACTCTCCTCTGGTCTGTTTTGTGGTGAGAAGTACATATCTATCAAAGGTGATATTGCGCTGACGAATAAAGGCTGTTTCCATGATTGTCCAAAGTTCTGCTGTTGAGAGACTGTCCATCTTGAGGTGTGGGTTTTGGCTACAAACAATTCGACGTCCTTCAGTGCCCAAACTGAGGTATAGCATTGACACAGTCTTTCGATCGGCCTGTGCCCAAGGTTTGTCTCCGCACATTATTCCTATCTCCAGTTGTCTCTGACACCGATTTTCCCAGTTCATTTTTGATTGAGCGTTCCTCGCCAATCTTTCCCTCTCTGATTGTGCCGATGATCCTGTTATCGTAACCTCATAGATCGGTTCAAGTGGTTATTGCACTGTTTCGGGTTTTGGTTCCAACAAATTGTCTATTGTAATATTTTCCTTCGCAAGAAGAGCTAACTTGGCCTGCATCTGCCACTTTTCCCATTTCAGCGGCGGGTCTACACTAGTTTTATCCCAAAATGGCTCAATGCCAAGTGGGGTCCGCTTCTGAGCTGCTGACTGCGCCATGTCGTACGCAAGTGAGATTGCGTACTTGATCTTGAGTCGCGAGTTGCGTTTATGTTTTATGCCCTACTTGCGCGGCGAGTGCGCTTTACACAATTTCTAAGTGAATCCGCTTAGCGCATCGCTTGATGACTATTCGTCTACTTTACTCGAGTCGTAAAGACAGTTAATGAAGAATAAGTTAAATTCAGCAACTGTACGCGAAGTGCAAAACTAAGAGAATGACGATTAAGGCAACTGGTATTCCAGAAGTCAAAACAAAACGTGAACACTAATTTCCAGCTATGGGAAATGGGAGCAACAGACTAGCATGTGAAATAACAATGACTTATACACATGCCCCTCAGGAATGAGTACACTAAATAAATAAGTATAGCGTATGATAAATTTACTGCACTAAATTAATTTATGATGTTGATGTATGACAAGCCTGATGACAAAAAACAACTAACTCCAAACCATTCAATTGCCGTGCAGTTCATTGTCACATGAAAATTGAACAACGTCTGGTTGTAGGACTTGCAAAGGTTATCCCTGTTGTTTTTTGAGTGATTTTTCCGCGCCAAACTCAGACAACGTGAGCTGCCTCAATTTCCAATTTGATGTTATGAGCCTAGCAAAAATTCTATTTCTAACGTATAGAATCAAATTGAACAAGAATCAAGATGATCTTCAGGGCCTTGCCTTTCTTCTTGGTGTATAATCCCAAGGACTTAGAGAAATCAGAAAGGTCGTTTTTGACAGAAATCATTGGAAAAGCCTCACCAATACCACGACTTACATGTTTACACTAAATTCTTTCGTCTTCTTGTTACTCTGCTTTTCCATGAAAGAGTTAGTGCACTCATAAAATTTCCAAATTAACGAAATGATGCGCTCATTATACTCCAAACTTTTTTGGTAAACTTCCTTTAATGAAAGTAGTTTGGTAAACACAACAGTATATCTAACAAAAAGCACGTCAGGGGTGCTACTTATTCCTTTTGAACTCGCGGCAAAATTATTCGGCATTGAATAAAGCGAAAAAGCAAAATTGAGGCTGTGCAGAGTGCAAAAGATTGAACAAATTTACAGATTTTGAGGAGCCCAATGGCAAACGAAAACTAAAATCTATGGGATAAATAATAAGAAATTTTGCCGATAGTCTACTTCAATAGTCTTAAATAGTGATGATGCCTTTAACTGACAACCATTTTCTTTTGCTGAAAAAGCAGGTAAATCAAACACTTTTTTAACTGCATAAATTGCGCAAGCAATGGAAGAAAAAATTAAAGCCAAATTATGTCCAACTTTGTTTCTGATTACAAAAGTAAGATCCTGCGCAATTGGCGATTTAAAAAAATGCAGTGTTGCTTGAAATCAACATTTGCAGCCTTCTGAAAGCACTATCTCCCAGCAAAAGCAGTTACTGCAATGTCTTTTTTTCAATTTGTCTCTCTTCAAAGTTTGAAAAACAACTGTTAAATTTTGAAGTCAATGAAGGCAATTGGAAGCAATTAGATTAAACAATATATAAAAAAACTATTCAAATGTACTATAAACAATTGCGCACATAGAACACGTGGCCGTTTTTTGTCCGGCCTTGCGTTGCTCTGAAGATATTGTCTGCAATTAGCGACAAAAAAATCTTAATTACCAAAAATTTGAATTTTTCAAATGGAAATACGCCACGGTAGCTATTAAATATTCCCGCACCGTTTGTATCAATTGCATCGATTGTCACCTCATTTAGAACCGTTAAGTGATTGCTTGAATTTAAGTTTGAAAACTTTTGCAACGTCTTATCTTGTTCTAACGTTTTGACTGCTTGTAAATTCTTTCGTTTGCGCAAAAACTCTACTGACGAGTAAAAACTGTTTGATCATTCAATACGTAGCAAAAATTACACAAGCAAAGATTAAACTCGAAAAAAGTCACTGTTTTCATTACCACGTTTATATGTTGTGTTGTAAGTTTGTGTGTGTGTGTGTGTGTGTGTGTGTGTGTGTGTGTGTGTGTGTGTGTGTGTGTGTGTGTGTTTGTGTGTGAACATTAAAGCTATTTATCAACATTAATTCGAATTTTCTTCAGATTTCGAAAAATCCGAAACAATTGTACGCGATTTTTCAGGTAACTTGGACTGCAATTACAAAGCGTTACAACTGTTGTGCACATCGATCGTCAAAAAACTCCAAACAATATTGTTGTCCACGTTAAGAGTACCTAATAACTACGACGGGTGTCTACTAGACCAAAAAGAAAAAAAAAGGCAAAACGTAAAAATTTCGAGAAATGTCCCTCACGCTAATCTTCGGGAATTAAGCAGACAATTAGTATTTGAAATTGCCGATAGATATCCAGGTTGACAAAAAAAATAAAGTCTTTGAAGAGTGTCTCAAGTGCTTCTAAAAATTCTCGAGCAATATAATTTTAGGCAAATTACATGCTCAATATCGAGGAGAATAATTACTTTAATCCGTGAAAACCGGTGTCGGAATCCATAATCTGATCTTCACTGCAGCTGTTCACGTTTAACGTATGGATTATTCATCGTGGTCAATAGCTATCTAAATTAGACAAATATGGCAAAACAGTGTCGCTGTTCTCCATGAAAAGTCAAAACAGCCTCTAATTTACCAAATGTAACTTTTCAAACATAATTTGTAATATAACAATTTTTTATATGGTAGTTTAACTATTTAAAGTACTGTGACAATTGCGATGCGCAAATTTTTCGTGTTTACTACTTTTGAACTATAACTGAGTCATTTTAACTAAATTTGAAATCAATTTTTCAACAACTTCAATTTTGTTCACATCGTGTCAGCTGCTATTAAAGTTCTTGAGGTTTCAAATTGAAAATCAGACTACTTTGTTTCGTAACAATTTATAATTATAGAAATTAACTTGGTTAACAAAACGGTGGTTGTCAATACAACAGATCAACAGTTTATGAATCTCATTTCGTCGGCATTTTTTTATTTTTCACATGTAAAATGTATGTTTTTATTCTCCCCACTTTGGTCAGGTAAGAATAAAAATACTAGAACTGCACATTGATAAGTCTCCCGTTTGTTGCAATCGTTTTGGCGACTTATCATTAAAGGACCAATCTCGACTCTTCTGATTCTGAATTTGTTAAATCTGGCCAAAAAGAGCGTGTCAAAATCATTGAGGCAGACCCCTTGATAACATCTGTCGACAATGACTGCAACAGTACTGGATCAACCATTTCCCCTCCGAGCAGTCGAGCACCCAAAAAGCAAAATAGTCTACTAGGGAGCCCGTGCCAGCAACATTTCCGCTGATCCCCGAATAGCGGTGATTGACAAGGATTGCATTAGTTTACAGAAAGCTACAGACAACCCCTGCGCTTGGAAGGAACGATTGTCACTTAACACAGCCAACCGCTTGAGTGTTTTCTTGAAGGTTGCCGATATCCCGCTAAGGACTTCAATTGCAAGGGGAACAAATGTGATTCCCATCTTTGCGCAGTTATCGTCGTGGAGACAATATTTTCTTTCATCTGCTGCATCAAGTGCGTATCCTGCCTTTGTAGCCGCATTAGTGAGAGAGTTGGATTGCAGCTACGAAGTAACAGTTACATCAAATGCAGCAAGTTTCCCCGCTTTCCAAGTCGGGACAAAGATGTCTCCAGGGCGTGACTGGCTTTCTGGAATTAGGTTCTTTTTTTTCCGCTACTGGTGAGAGATTCGCAGATGAGCAAGCAGACACTAATTTATCTCGAATACGGTCATGTCTTTCAATTGCGTCTCCTCGACCGTGACACGCAATGGTATGATCCCCATAGATGTCAAGAACTCCTGCTTTACAGAACGGGCATTTCCTTTCGGCGTCGTAGACAGGGACACCCAACCTGTACTTTGCACTAATTCTAAACTCATTTGGTGCCATATGAAGCCCAAGAGCTGGAATGGGGGGAGCAGACAACCAAGCTCCAGCATGTCGAACAGACAATGAGAGAAGTCGGGCGGATTCTCTCTCACAAGCTAGATTCTCTTTGAAAACATGAAATTTTTCATTATCAAGAGAATGCTGAATCGTCTTTTGTGAGAGGTTTGAAATGTCCAGTTGTGCTATACTGGAATAAAGATCCTGAAAAACTTGGCAGTTTTTTGGGCTTTCACCGGTTATTTTCGAAACAAGATCTTCAGAGGAGAGAACAGAACCAACGTATGATGCTTTATACTGGTCTTGGCATTGGCGAACACCCAACCCTGAAAGGGTTATGGGCAGGGTTGCTTGAGTCCAGGATTCTTCCGGAAGAACAGTTCCAAGGATATTCTCAGGTTTTTTGCGCTGTTGGGCATCAAATTCTTTTAGGGATTTAATAACTGGACTTGTGGGCGTTTGACAACGCAAAGAATACACCATTTTGGGGGACCCAATACAGTGGCGTAGGATATCTAGGGCGCACTGAGGGTCATCAAGATAGTCCAACTTTTCGAAAAGTACCCCTGTTTCCCCTATCCTTTCGTTAAGTTTCATGCAGACAAACTCTGGGGTTCCTAACGCAGCTCCAAGAACCTCAAGGCCCGAAATATCATTTCGTTTTATTCTTATATCCAGTCGGTCTAAATCTACCGTGGACCACAGTTCGCACTTATCGACCCTGATGTGGAGGCCGCGATCAGGTCCGAGGTGGCATAGAAGATCCCAAGATCTAATGAGATCATCCTCTGAGCCCACTAAGACACCGTCATCTAGATACCAGGAATGTTGTTGAAGCTCTGGCGCAGTTTCCTGAATTTTCTCTATAATGGGCCAGAGCGTCAGAGAGAAAAGCAAAGGGCCTAATGGGTCGCCTTGTTGGATACCGCTTTCACTGCTAACAACAAATTTGTCATAGAATAATTGGCTGTGTTGTGAATAACAGAAATTGGTAAAAGCAGCAATGCCTGGCATTGAATTTGCAACGGCTTTCAGCATTTCACTGCGTTTTATCGAATTGAATTCATTGCAAAAGTCAATTTGCAAAATACCCGAGGAACTGGACGAAGTGAGTATTTTTCCATACGAAATCTTAGTCGAATGTATGATGGCTTCCGCTCCTCCCTTCACTCCCACACCCAATTGCAGGCTCTGGAAAAGTTCCTTTGCTTCTAAATTTGCTTCCTTGGCTAAACATTTAGCTATTAGCCTTCTCAAGACTTCTCCGACTGCAATAGGGCGAATACCGCCTTTCTTTTTCAGCAAGGCTGATAAAGAGGCACTTCATAGAGCTTGTGAAACAAACTCGGGAACTTCCCCACGGCAGCTTATATTTACAAGCTTAGTCAGTACTCTCAAGGTGACTTGTGACTGATCTGAAGCGGTACACGGTACAGCATGCAAAAGATGTTCGGGAAACATTTTTGACGGACCAGCTGCTGTAAATCTTGAAAATGAGTTCAGCTGTTCCGAAACATTTTCCTCACTGAATTGATAGGCTTGTGATGAAAAATTTTGGACTACAGTAGGCTTTTCTTCAGGGGGATGCAATTTTTTCAAACTATCGAGAGTTGCCTTGTTGACTGGTGCAAAACTTTTGCTGCTCTGCCATATTGGCCCTGGAAACACATTTTTTTTTGCACGTTTGATAATCTCTTCGGTGTTTGTATCGTTTGATCGTTTTGATTGTTTCAAAGAGCAAGCTTCGTTCCATAGCCCTCCAAAGTCTCCGCTGTTCCAGCGATTAATTCTTTCTAGGATTCTTTGGTCGTTGTTCCGCCTGTGTTTTTGCCCTCCTCTGTTACTGGCACGTAAAATGCATTTAGACAATCCGAAGAGTTTTCTCCAGTTTTGTTCTGTATTAGGATCTTCAATGCAATCAGTAATGACGTCAGAGAAAAGCTCTGACCATTTGTACCGTACATTGATAGGGACATAGCGGATAGTACTTTAGTGTGAAGCAACGTTTTTATATCTGGAAGGTTACCATCTGTTCTAACTCTTTCGGAGTTCAAACCGGTTAATGCTTCGTCTACATAGAGTGCGCTCTCGGCATTAATTAGCAGATCATCAATTTTGTCTGATAGTTCCTTGGAGATTCTTTTCAATTTACTTAAAGGTTTTTTGAAACACCAGTAGGACCATATTGATTTTGAGTTGATCCATGAGTCGTAATCAGGGCCCCATCCAATGTATCTAACTTTCGTTTCTTCCAAAAGATGTTCTAATACCTGGATCTTATATAATTTGTCGGCTGTGTCAGGAATAAATAAAATAGAGCCATGTGAAATGTGGAACTTATTTTCTATTGTGGACATCTGTTGAGTTAAACCACTGCTTGGGATGGGATTTACCTCATTCTCGGAACAAATGTCTGTCTTAGGTGAATTTTCAATTGTCAAAGCTTCTTTTGCTTACAAAATCTTACAAATTCAAAGCTTACAAAATCATGTTTGCTACA
>NW_027450248.1:0-22986 GCF_964194025.1 Convolutriloba macropyga | reverse complement strand
TATTCAATCGTTTTCTCATTTTGAGTGGGTCAATTTTGTGCAAAATAACGTGGCTGGTGAAACTTAGGATTTTCCTTAAGCAACCGCCCATCTAAGATGAAGACGCAATGTAATGATTTTAAGCAATCTGTGTGCCATTTGACGTTTTTGAAATTGATTTAGATGAATATTTTTAAATCTGCAAAGGTTTTCAACCTCTTGTTTGTTTATACGAGGGGATTCAACGTCATTTTTCCAGTGATCTACGTTTAGGAACAGCCATAGATGTTTCTATGCTCTTTTTTTCACTTTGAAGCGCATTTTATTTTCTTGGCGGTCTTTTGGCAATAATAGATTCAAGTTTGGATTCTGTCCAGAAAAAAGTGCTTGGAGAATATCAGAGCTTGTGCATTAGAATAGTTGATTCGCTACTGATGTTTTCCCCTCGGTCTCTGACTAGTTTCTAAGGGAGGATTTCACACTTATCTATACTTTTCAAGGAAGTTCAATTGGATTTTTGGATTCAACACACCAGTTAATAACTTTTAAACTATGAAAATTTTCAGGTCATTGCAGTTTCATTGAGCTGCAGCTTTCTGTTTGATCAGTGAATGAATATTTTTTGAGAGGCTCCCCTAACGTCTGCATGCAATAGAAGCAATGGAGGCGCGATCAAAAGTTTCATTTACTATTTTTGGAGTTAGTCTTTCAGTTGATCCAACAGTGAATCCATTTTGCTCTTTTTTACATCTGTGAGAACTTCTTTGGTGACAGATATTTGTTGCCACAAGGCCTAATGAGATTTTTGACCCTAGCATTTTCCTCCTCCCGCTCCAGGTTGTAGACATACCGTATACTTTTTCTCCAATGATTTGGCTGCCATTTCGCAAATTTATTTTTCTATCTATGTTGCTTTGTTCTTGCGCTCTATTTTGTGCAATGGATTTGTCGGCGACTGGTGGTTCCACGATTGGTCCAATTGGGTGGTCCAGTCCCACAACTATTTGTTGTGGTCGGAACTGTTTGTCGTGATGTCCGTCGGAATGTTGTCTTGGCCTTGATTACTAGTCTGGGAGTGAAGAGTCAGTTGTTCAAGTCTATGGCTCGTTCTGGTCCCTGATCAAGAAAAATTACTTTTGGATTTGAGGTACTGAGTTTGTCATTTGATGCATGACTTTTGAACGTAGCAAAATCAACTGCCACCAACCACTCCATCCCATCTGATTTAACGTTTTCTTAGTTAAGTTAATTAGGTTTTTTTTTCAGTTTGATCTTGGGTTGAGTTTTGTATATTCGTCAACCTAATTTAATTTAGGAAAAATGCACCTAGTCCACAGTTCAATTACACCATTGATATTTTTTGGTGCCTGACTACAACGAAGAATTGGTTTCCGAGAAAACATCATTGGCTTCATGGGAGACAACCATTTAATACACCAACAATAGAACACTCGATTTATTTGTCCTCTGATGCCACAATGAAACAAGGAGGCTCGGTAATGTGCGATAATCGGACATAAAGTTCCGACTCCGCTCATCCACATCGCATTTTTGACAGAATTGTCTACCAAATGAGGAGCAGAAAAAAACCCAAAATTATTTTTCACAAAAATATGTATGAACGAAAAGATAGCCGTCTGATTTTTGTATGCGTTTTCGCTCGCTCCACATTAATAGTCAGAGGAGTGTGACCTCTTCATATGGAATGCTCTTCCTACTTAGAACTAAAAATGAAAAAAATAAAATAACAATTTATTAGCCGTTTTTTACTTTTACTTGAATATGCATAACGTCAGACGTCATACATAGCGATATGCACTTTTCTAATGTTTTCGGGGTCTGTTTCTATGCTGACGCTCTCTCAAAGCCTTTCTGATAAAACAACGTACATGGATGTGGTTGCATTGGAGGCGCAGATTAGCTACAATCAAAACTCGAGAAGGCGGCGGTGACTCAAGTGGGCCTGGTATCATCAAAAGTGGCCCCAGGCTGAAGTCTTCTATTGCATAAAAACTGCAGCTAATTCATTAAATTTTCCATTTTTGGCCGACCTCAAAAGCAAATTTCGGGCAATTTTAGCCCTATATTAGCCAGGTGTTGGAATGACTTATAATGTTGCGAGTGCCGTGAAAAAAGAGAATAGTTTTGTTGGCCTAGCATAATTTTTGAGGCTTTTTATTTCAAAGAAAAATGTTTTATGAAGAAGATCAACTCTAGAAAAATGAAGCCAACGATTTTTTGAGATCTGATAATCATTCGGCTACAATAACAAAGTGACCATAGCTTTCAAAGTTAGCCATTAAACAATCTTTGAGCCGTAAAGTAATGAATAATTTTCAATGCTGCATTATTATTATTTATTATTTAGCATTGTGCTCAAACAAGACCACGAAAACCTCTATGCGTGTGGTTTTTAAATTAGACTTTAAAATAATTGTTACGAGCTGGCAAAAAGCTTTTTCGATAATGTTGTGACTGCTGAAGGCCTTCTCGAAGTTGTCCTGGTTAACCTGAAGCAGAATCAACTTGAAATTGCCCTTTAAAGGTTAGTACTAAAAAGTATGATTAAAATACGCAAAGATAATGCCCTGATAATGTAACAAAAATAGTTAATCTACTTAAATTTGAGAGCTATCACTGAAGTTGAGGCGCCTATAGTTTTCGAGAAATAACAGAATGTTGTTTTGTATAAATCTCTTGTAATTGGAGGCTTATAAGAAAGTACAATAAATTAGCAAAAGCTGAATTTGAAAATGCTACCCGGCAGGGTAGCGGGGTTAAAAAGTTATAGATTCAATTGCGCTCGCAGAATATAATATAGGTAAGCAGTTTGTACGTAGCAATTCTAAAAACTCGTATTTTTCGAACAGATGAGACCACGCAGTTTATCATTTGAGTTCCTCTGAGAAAAAGCCCTCATTTTTAGAAAAATCATGATCTTTGATAAACTTAGAAGCAGACTTCCCAAATAACTCTCGTTGCCTTTCATTCTGGTTGTCCTTAAACATTTTGATGGCCATTTTGAGGACTTCAATTTCACCTTAGCAGAAACTTAATTGCTATTGAAAACCTTATAGATTTAATACAGCAGAAAAGTCTTTGGTTTTAACAAAAACTCGGACTTATCGACAATTGGTTATCCTTTTGGGAGTCCCCGTTAGTTTCCTCGCCTTGAAATGAGTGCTCCTTCGTGAGAAAATTACCGGGAAGTTGGCACATTTACCAGTGATTGATGGACTGAGAAGTTTTTGGACACTTCAGCACTGGATCAAGATTAATCAATAGTTCAGACTGAATTCTGAATTTAAAATATCGTCTACAAAAGTATAATTTAATTTTGGATATGTGCAGCTTGTTTTCATCACAATTTATTGAGAATCATTGGGCTCGCGTGGAAAAGCTAAGTAAGGCAACGGATAACAATATTTTTGCTATGAGGACGTTTGCCTGCAATATTGCATATTTTGAAACATTTCTCTCATATTAAGTATATTAGTGCAAAAGCGCATAACAGTTGAGCTAGTTTGTGGATTACTACTTGTTGCACAATCAGATACATGTCGAAGCATATGTAGAGCGTAAGTTTAAGGCTGTATCTCAACTCTTCGTTTTTTTTCAAGATGCAAAAAATATTATAAAAAGCCCTCTAAATTAGGATTTCGATAAATCTGGAAAAATTTTAATCATGTGTGGAATAAGAATAGCTGTCCTGTAGAGTTATGGGCAGAATCTATTCAATTTATTTGAAGAATAAATTACAAAACAGCTAGCTGAATCAGTTTGCATTTCTTTTAGAGCAAAAAAAAGTGTTTCAAAAAATCATACACCGGAGGTTGCTTGAAAAGGCAACTGATGCCGCTCTCAATCAATTTTTCATTCAGTTTAATTTATATTGCTACCAAGCTCCCGCAAATAAAACACATCATTAACTTGATGTGTCTGAAAATCTTTGCTGATTTTTTAAAATCGAAAAAGTATATGACATCAGTTAACAGGGCAAATCAGCCTTTTGTAGCAAATCACAGAAAAACGAGTATTTTTGGCAACTTTGGAGGAAACTGATAGAAAAGATCCTATGAATGGTTTTATTTGTTCAATGGTTTTTTTTATTGAACAACAACAGGAGACGCATCTTAAGAATATCTTAAGTATCTTTCTGTCAGGGAAAATTACCTAAAAAATTAAGGTAACTTGCTGGTAAATATACCTTAACTTTGTCCTATGCAGGTAAATTGCAGGTAGTTTGCCGGAGAGAAAATTTTACCCGAAATTGTAGGTACGTTTGGGTACAGGAATGCCAAAAAACGTACACAGTTCAGATAATTTTATCTGAATTTTTTAGGTAATTTTACATGCAGTTTTTAGAGTGCTGGAGATTTGTCATTAAAAACGCAAAATAACAGCAACATTTGCCAACTTTCGAACCTAAAGGTGTTCTGCTGATGCTATGCCTCTATCTCCTCTGCTGATAAACGCAAAATAACTTTTAATAAAAAGAACTTTATTTGATAATTAGTTGGCCGGTGTGGCATTTACGTTCACATACACTGCATATTTATGTAATTTGTGGTTATTCAACTATCAGTTTTCACTTCTTTTGACCAGCATCTTTTGAACTCTTGATTTCTTTTAGTTCACCCTTGTCCATTGGTGCACGTTCAAAAAATCAGTCAGAAGATTTGAGGCGGCTGTGTTGATGTGCACATCTAAAATTGGCATGACGCAAACTGTTCCCTGGTGTATTTAATGTTCTGAGTCACTTTTCCACCAATTTCACATAATTTCCGGAGTGATTCCGAAATGCCCTTGTTTAGGGCAACCTTTCTAGAAATTTGAGATATTTCTAGGGCTTTAAGTTATTAACGGAATAAATCGAAACCAAAGGTCAAAAGAAACCATTAATAACTAATTTCGAAATCAATGACTACGTGTATTTTTTTGCTTGCGTAAATATAGTTGTTTCACTAAAAAAACTATTCATTGACAAATCAACTGTACTATAATACTACCTATTATCGGGCAATTTACGCAATAGCTAGTAATATTAGGCGTAGCAGACAGCTATTTTATTGGATTGTTGACGTAATCTTGAGTGTTTATGACCAGTTGTACTGGTACAATAGTACTGCTTTATTAAAGGCTACAAAAATCAAGCTCTTTTTTTAAAATGAGATAAGATGCGCTCTAGTCATTATTATTTAACAAAATCTCATGTTTTTTTAGTAAAGGATAAAAATTCCTCCCTACAAAAAAATTTCTAGGCTTACCTCTGGAACAACTTTTAGTTTAGAGTTTTTTTGCGTTTAAATGATATCAAGAAAAAACTTTCCTGAAAAAAAAACCCTGTAACATACTCATCGAATCTTTTCATATAACATCTGAGAATTTCATCTCCTCCAAAGACTTTTTGTTTCGGAAAGCTTGTGAGATAACTTTTCTTAATATTATCCTCTCGTGTACCCCCTTAGGTTTATCGTTTAGTGGGGCATTCAGTTAAAGGTTAAACTATAGCGCCCAAGTTTATGAATTTTGCGCAAATAGTGATTAGCTGTTATCTATGTCGTTGGATGACAACAAAAGTGCTATTATTCATTAACTCGTGGGACACTTTGACGCAAAAAATTCGAGTTTTGGAAGTCTGCACATTAAGTTTTTGAATTTCAGTTTTTTAACGATTGTGCATCAGCTGTAACTGTAACTTGGGCTTTTGTTTCATTGAAACTGAATAACTTTTTTGGGAAGAATATAATTTTTGTCGTGTTTAAAACTATTATCAATGAAACCACTGAATTACGTAATTTATTAGCTCCAGGTCATTTGCTGTCATGGAACTTGCTGCGACCGTATATTTAATTAAAGAATTAGTACAATTCAAATTTGATAGTTTTGGTTGAGTTTTAACATTTTCAAATTGTGCACAAGATTATTTTAATATAATTTTATGTGGCAAATAACCACAATTCAGTCTATTGAAGAAATTCTGATGAAAATTTATTTTTTCTGAGCAATGATGACCAAAGCTTGTTCGGTCTAGCCAGGGATGGCCAAAGTCAGTTCAGTATGACTAATAACTGTTTTTGAGGAAGATTGGCTTGGAACCCCCTGTCCGCAACCCAAGACGGTCAGGCCAATGTCTGTTTTTGAACGCGCACCTCATCCTGGGTTCAGAGACAAGAAAAAAAAACAAAGCGTCTACAAGATATAGGCAGACCGAGAACTTGAGACCCGTTGGTGTAAACTTAAGGACAATTAGGGTTTCAAAAAAGAGAAAGTGGTTCAAATTCGGTCGTTGCCAATTTTTAAAGTAGTTAAAATTGTTCACTAAAGATTCTAAAAAATCGTCTATGAAAAATTTGTAAGAAAAGTTGTGAGATAATTCTTCTTAATATCATCCTCTTGTGTACCTCCTTAGGTTTATCGTTTAATGGGCATTCAGTTAAAGGTATACCTTTAGCGCCCAATTTTACGAATTTTGTGCAAATAATGATTAGCGGTTATCTATGTCGTTGAATGTCGTTGAATAGACCCGTTGGTGTAAACTTAAGGACAATTAGGGTTTCAAAAAAGAGAAAGTGGTTCAAATTCGGTCGTTGCCAATTTTTAAAGTAGTTAAAATTGTTCACTAAAGATTCTAAAAAATCGTCTATGAAAAATTTGTAAGAAAAGTTGTGAGATAATTCTTCTTAATATCATCCTCTTGTGTACCTCCTTAGGTTTATCGTTTAATGGGGCATTCAATTAAAGGTATACGTTTAGCGCCCAGTTTATGAACTTTGTGCAAAAAGTGATTAGCTGTTATCTATGTCGTTGGATGGCAACAAAAGTGCTATTATTCATTAACTCGTTGGACACTTTGACTCAAAAAATTCAAGTTTTGGAAATTTGCTAACTAAGTTTTCGAATTTCAGCATTTCGACGATTGTGCACCAGGTTTATTTGTAACTTGGGTTTTTGTTTCATTGAAACTGACTAAGTTTTTGGGGAAAAAAATATTATTTGTCGTGTTTAAAACTATTATCAATGAAAACACTCAATTAGGTAATTTATTAGCCCCAGGTCATTTGCCGTCATGGAACTTGCTACGACCTTGTAATTAATTAAAAAATTAGTGCAATTCAAATTTGATAGTTTTGGTTGAGTTTTACCATTTTCAAATTGTGCACCAGATTTTTTAATATAATGTTATGTGGCAAATACCCACAACTCAGTCTATTGAGGAAGTTCTGATGAAAATTTATTCAGTTTGGGCAATGATGGCCAAAGCCTGTTCGGTCTGGCCAGAGATGACCAAATTCTGTTCAGTATGGCTTATAACTTTTTTTGAGGAAGATTGGCCTGGAACCCCCTGTCCGCAACCCAAGAGTGTGAAGCCAATGCCTGTTTTTGAACGCGGACCTCGTCCTGGGTTCAGAAACAAGAAAAAATAAACAAAGGGTCTACAAGATATAAACAGACCGAGAACTAAGGACCCGTTGGTGTAATATTAAGGATAATTAGGGTTTCAAGAAAAAGAAAATGGTTCAAATTCGGTAGTTGCCAATTTTTAGAGTAATTAAAACTGTTCACAAAAGACTCTAAAAAATTTTCTGTGAAAAATTTGTCAGAAAAGTTTGTGAGATAATTCTTCTTAATATCATCCTCTTGTGTACCTCCTTAGGTATATCGTTTAATGGGGCATTCAATTAAAGGTTAAACTTTAGCGCCCAATTTTATGAATTTTGCGCAAATAGTGATTAGCTGTTATCTATTTCGTTGGATGACAACAAAAGTGCTATTATTCATTAACTCGTGGGACACTTTGACGCAAAAAATTCGAGTTTTGGAAGTCTGCAAATTAAGTTTTCGAATTTCAGTTTTTTAACGATTGTGCATCAGCTTTAACTGTAACTTGGGCTTTTGTTTCATTGAAACTGAATAACTGTTTTGGGAAGAATATAATTTTTGTCGTGTTTAAAACTATTATCAATGAAACCACTGAATTACGTAATTTATTAGCTCCAGGTCATTTGCTGTCATGGAACTTGCTGCGACCTTTTAATTAATTAAAGAATTAGTACAATTCAAATTTGATAGTTTTGGTTGAGTTTTAACATTTTCAAATTGTGCACAAGATTTTTTAATATAATGCTATGTGGCAAATACCCACAACTCAGTCTATTGAGGGAGTTCTGATGAAAACTTTTTCAGTTTGGACAATGATGGCCAAAGCTTGTTCGGTCTGGCGAGGGATGGCCAAAGTCAGTTCAGTATGACTAATAACTGTTTTTGAGGAAGATTGGCTTGGAACCCCCTGTCCGCAACCCAAGACGGTCAGGCCAATGTCTGATGTTGAACGCGCACCTCATCCTGGGTTCAGAGACAAGAAAAAATAAACAAAGCGTCTACAAGATATAAGCAGACCGAGAACTTGAGACCCGTTGGTGTGAACTTAAGGACAATTAGGGTTTCAAAAAAGAGAAAGTGCTTCAAATTCGGTAGTTGTCAATTTTTAAAGTAGTTAAAACTGTTCACTAAAGATTCCAAAAAATCGTCTATGAAAAATTTGTAAGAAAAGTTGTGAGATAATTCTTCTTAATATCATCCTCTTGTGTACCTCCTTAGGTTTATCGTTTAATGGGGCATTCAGTTAAAGGTATACCTTTAGCGCCCAATTTTACGAATTTTATGCAAATAGTGATTAGCGGTTATCTATGTCGTTGAATGGCAACAAAAGTGCTATTATTCATTAACTCGTTGGACACTTTGACTCAAAAAGTTCAAGTTTTACAAATTTGCTAACTAAGTTTTCGAATTTCAGCATTTTGACGATTGTGCACCAGGTGTATTTGTAACTTGGGTTTTTGTTTCATTGAAACTGAAAAAAATTTTGGGAAAAAATATATTATTTGTCGTGTTTAAACCTATTATCAATGAAAACACTCAATTAGGTAATTTATTAGCCCCAGGTCATTTGCTGTCATGGAACTTGCTACAACCTTATAATTAGTGCAATTCAAATTTGATAGTTTTGGTTGAGTTTTACCATTTTCAAATTGTGCACAAGATTTTTTAATATAATGCTATGTGGCAAATACCCACAACTCAGTCTATTGAGGAAGTTCTGATGAAAACTTTTTCAGTTTGGACAATGATGGCCAAAGCCTGTTTGGTCTGGCCAGAGATGGCCAAATTCTGTTCACTATGGCTAATAACTATTTTTGAGGAAGATTGGCCCGGAACCCCCTGTCAGCAACCCAAGAGTGTCAAGCCAATGCCTGTTTTTGAACGCGGACCTCATCCTGGGTTCAGAAACAAGAAAAAATAAACAAAGGGTCTACAAGATATAAACAGACCGAGAACTAAGGACCCGTTGGTGTAATATTAAGGATAGTTAGGGTTTCAAGAAAAAGAAAATGGTTCAAATTCGGTAGTTGCCAATTTTTAAAGTAGTTAAAACTGTTCACTAAAGATTCTAAAAAATCGTCTATGAAAAATTTGTAAGAAAAGTTGTGAGACAATTCTTCTTAATATCATCCTCTTGTGTACCTCCTTAGGTTTATCGTTTAATGGGGCATTCAATTAAAGGTATAGCTTTAGCGCCCAGTTTGATGAACTTTGTGCAAATAGTGATTAGCTGTTATCTATGTCGTTGGATGGCAACAAAAGTGCTATTATTCATTAACTCGTTGGAAACTTTGACTCAAAAAATTCAAGTTTTGGAAATTTGCTAACTAAGTTTTTGAACTTCAGCAATTTGACGATTGTGCATCTGGTGTATCTGTAACTTGGGTTTTTGTTTCTTTGAATCTGAAAAAATTTTGGGAAAAAATCTATTATTTGTCGTGTTTAAAACTATTATCAATGAAAACACTCAATTAGGTAATTTATTAGCCCCAGGTCATTTGCTGTCATGGAACTTGCTACGACCTTATAATTAGTGCAATTCAAACTTGATAGTTTTGGTTGAGTTTTACCATTTTCAAATTGTGCACAAGATTTTTTAATATAATGTTATGTGGCAAATACCCACAACTCAGTCTATTGAGGAAGTTCTGATGAAAATTTATTCAGTTTGGGCAATGATGGCCAAAGCCTGTTCGGTCTGTCCAGAGATGGCCAAATTCTGTTCAGTATGGCTATTAAATATTTTTGAGGAAGATTGGCCCGGAACCCCTGTCAGCAACCCAAGAGTGTCAAGCCAATGCCTGATCCTGAACGCGGACCTCATCCTGGGTTCAGAAACAAGAAAAAACAAACAAAGGGTCTACAAGATATAAACAGACCGAGAACTAAGGACCCGTTGGTGTAATATTAAGGATAATTAGGGTTTCAAGAAAAAGAAAATGGTTCAAATTCGGTAGTTGCCAGTTTTTAGAGTAACTAAAACTGTTCACAAAAGACTCTAAAAAATTTTCTGTGAAAAATTTGTCAGAAAAGTTTGTGAGATAATTCTTCTTAATATCATCCTCTTGTGTACCTCCTTAGGTTTATCGTTTAATGGGGCATTCAATTAAAGGTATACGTTTAGCGCCCAGTTTATGAACTTTGTGCAAATAGTGATTAGCTGTTATCTATGTCGTTGGATGGCAACAAAAGTGCTATTATTCATTAACTCGTTGGAAACTTTGACTCAAAAATCCGAGTTTTGGAAATTTTCAAACTAAGTTTTTGAACTTCAGCATTTTGACGATTGTGCATCTGGTGTATCTGTAACTTGGGTTTTTGTTTCTTTGAATCTGAAAAAATTTTGGGAAAAAATATACGATTTGTCGTGTTTAAGACTCTTATCAATGAAACCACTCAATTACGTAATTTATTAGCGCCAGGTCACTTACTGACATGAAACTTGCTACGACCTTACAATAAATTAAAAAATTAGTGCAATTCAAATTTGATAGTTTTGGTTGAGTTTTACCATTTTCAAATTGTGCACAAGACTATTTTAATATAATGTTATGTGGCAAATACACACAATTCAGTCTATTGAGGAAATTCTGATGAAAATTTATTCTTTCTGGGCAATGATGACCAAAGCTTGTTCGGTCTGGCCAGGGATGGCCAAAGTCTGTTCAGTATGACTGATAACTATTTTTGAGGAAGATTGGCTTGGAACCCTCTGTTCGCAACCCAAGACGGTCACGCCAATGCCTGTTTTTGAACGCGGACCTCATCCTGGGTTCGGAAACAAGAAAAAATAAACAAAGCGTCTACAAGATATAAACAGACCGAGAACTTAAGACCCGTTGGTGTAAACTTAAGGACAATTAGGGTTTCAAGAAAAAAAAAATGGTTCAAATTCGGTAGTTGCCAATTATTAAAGTAGTTAAAACTGTTCACTACAGACTCTAAAAAATTTTCTGTGAAAAATTTGTCAGAAAAGTTTGTGAGATAATTCTTCTTAATATCATCCTCTTGTGTACCTCCTTAGGTATATCGTTTAATGGGGCATTCAATTAAAGGTATACCTTTAGTGCCCAGTTTGATGAACTTTGTGCAAATAGTGATTAGCTGTTATCTATGTCGTTGGATGGCAACAAAAGTGCTATTATTCATTAACTCGTTGGAAACTTTGACTCAAAAATTCGAGTTTTCGAATTTTTCAAACTAAGTTTTTGAACTTCAGCAATTTGACGATTGTGCATCTGGTGTATCTGTAACTTGGGTTTTTGTTTCTTTGAATCTGAAAAAATTTTGGGAAAAAAAATATTATTTGTCGTTTTTAAGACTCTTATCAATGAAACCACTCAATTACGTAATTTATTATCACCAGGTCACTTACTGATATGAAACTTGCTACGACCTTATAATAAATTAAAAAATTAGTGCAGTTCAAATTTGATAGTTTTGGTTGAGTTCTACCATTTTCAAATTGTGCACAAGACTATTTTAATATAATTTTATTTGGCAAATACACACAATTCAGTCTATTGAGGAATTTCTGATGAAAATTTATTCTTTCTGGGCAATGATGACCAAAGCTTGTTCGGTCTGGCCAGGGATGGCCAAAGTCTGTTCAGTATGACTGATAACTATTTTTGAGGAAGATTGGCTTGGAACCCTCTGTTCGCAACCCAAGACGGTCACGCCAATGCCTGTTTTTGAACGCGGACCTCATCCTGGGTTCGGAAACAAGAAAAAATAAACAAAGCGTCTACAAGATATAAACAGACCGAGAACTTAAGACCCGTTGGTGTAAACTTAAGGACAATAAGGGTTTCAAGAAAGAGAAAATGGTTCAAATTCGGTAGTTGCCAATTTTTAAAGTAGTTAAAACTCTTCACTAAAAACCCCAAAAAAATTTTCCATGAATTTTGCTAGAGTTATATTGCTCGCGTTGATAAATACCGACAAAAACGACGTAAGAAACGTCGGTTTTTGTCGGTTTCTGTGGGTTTCATCGGTTTTGCTGGAAAGAACTGTCGGTTTTTGTCTGAATGAAAACAAGACAGATTGATTGCTGCTGCTGCTCCTAATATAGGCAGTCAAGGGATCTGTATTGGGCAAAAGCGCATAATTTACGGGTATCTTTGAATTTTCAGACGTCCCAGAATTATAAAAGCATGACAACTGAAGTGTCGGACGCAATCAAAGTGGAGTCATTGGAAGCAGAACTGCAGGAACTGGACACCGAGTGTGAAAAATTAGAGAAGAAATTACAGAAACGGGACAAATCAATTTCGGATTTAAAACAGCAACTGGATCGGGCTACTGAAGAAAACTCTAGGTTCAAAACACAGATTGAAACTCTACAGAAAGAACAGAAAACCAAAAACAAAGTATCGCCCGTATTTCAAACTAATCAGAACACTTTTGAAATTAAAAGTCTCAAAGACAATCTAAAACGCAAAGATGAAGATTTGAAAGCCTCCGAACAAAAGTACAAAACGCTCAGGGCGCAGAATTCTCAATTAGAAGAAAGAATAGCCGCGCTTAAACAATCTTCTGATGTAAACATTAACGTCGTGGACTTGCAAGCCGAAATAGCGAAACGTGACCGGAAACTAGAAAAGTATAAAAAAGAAATCGAATCTGTAAACGAGGATTTAAATTTACTCGACAAGCGTGAGGCTGAAATTGAAACTTTAAAATCCGAAATAGAGAAATTGAAAATAGATAAAGCGAACGCTTCAGCCACGGAGACTTCGCCACCAGAATACAACGAAAGTGATCTATTAGCCGAAATTGATGAGCTTACGCAACAGTTGCACGATGCTGCTTCTAGCATTGAATCGTGTGAGATTCGGCTAAAGGAACAGCAAGTGAAATTGGACGAAATTCCAGCCAAAGATAGAGAGATCGAAGATATGAAAAAAGAAGTGGCGGAATTGGAGCAGAAGTTAAAAGTTGAGGCGAAAAAGCAAGCAGGGTCGAAGAAAGATGGAGAAGTTATGAAGCAGCTTCGAAGTGACCTGGCAGATTACAAAAAAGAGAACAGGCATTTTGTTTTTTTCTTAAAAAAACTTTTTAACTAAAAAACTTGAACGGTTCATCACAATTTTTTTTAGCTTTCATAGATAAATTTGATTTCATTTTTTGCTGTTACCGATCGAAAGAACACTTTTTCTGTTTTTTTAAAGTTGTTTACACATAATTAATGACACAGTTTTTGATTTTTAATGAGCGATTATCGATTGAACAGCTCTTTATCAGATCAACATAACATTGATGATTTCAACAGTGAAAAAAAATTGAAATTGTATTTTTTTCGCAAATTCTTGTTTTCATTAAAAAAAGGGAGTATTTTGAACAACGTGCCTTATGTGAATAACAGTGAGCTGTACGGTGAGGTTGACTTCCTCAAGGACAAAGTGACGAAACTGCAGAAATCACTGGTGCAGAAAACAGTGAACGACAATGCGGCTAACAGTGTAGCTGATTTGTCTGGTAAGGTTGAACTTTCTTTTCCTTTTTTGAAGGACAAATTTAAATTAACAAGAAAAACCGTTAGGCTAAAAAATACTTATATGATCAAAATATGAAATGGCTGCTCATCTGGAAAACTTTATAATGAGGCTGTTCGTATATGCTACCGGCGGTCGTTAATTCGAGAATCAAAAATCAAGAGAAAACCTAAGTGATCGGATTACTAATCGAATAATCTTAGTGATTTTAGTAATGGGGGGGGGGGGGGGTTTGAGACAAATATTTTGCTCGTTTAACTAAAAATAGGGATACTTAAGTGCTTCTGTTGACTGCGTGTTTTCTATGCGCATAATTTAATACATCTTAACCTTTCATCATTTTAGAAAGAAAGGCATGAAACATTACAGATATTTATTGTCAGTTACCAGAAAAGTGCTAGCTAGGAATGGCATAAAAACAAAACGGGGTGACAGTGTTCACTTTTGCATTAGGGAGCTCAATATCTTCAACAACATGACAAAAACATAGCAGGACAAGTTCTGAATTACAATCCAAAGAATTGAACTAACTATTGGCCGCCAATTAAGTTTTAAAGAAACATCAAACTGAGAAAGCCAACAAAGCTTCTAATCTTATAAAAGGAAATATGAAAAAATCTACAAACAGTTAGAAAACTTGTTTTTTCATGAATCTTGTGTTTTATGAATTCGTAAAATAACAACAACTTTGAAAAAATTGAATCTATGCGTCCTAACAATGAGTATAGGATACAAAAATCTTGTGCGAATTAATGACAGACAAAACAAAAAAGAGGCAACACTGAAGAGTACTGCCAAAAATTGGAAACTTTAATAACCAGTGGCGCTTTAACAATACTTTTTAGCAGTTCTAAAAGGGGCTGAAAAGAAGACGGTATAACCAATGAGTGCAAGACTCACAATTTCAATTAAACTTTTTGGAAACCATTGATATATCAGTTAATCAGAACGTTAGCTAAAAGTTTGAGCTACTAAATTCACCAAAATAACGACGCACTAGAAGATTATTAAGAAAATATGCTTACTTTTGAGATTAAGGGATATGATCACAAGGAAAAAAAGACGCAAGGCCAAAAGTCATATGTTAATTTTTCGGAAAGCAGATATAAAAGAGTTAAAATTAAAAACTACCGCTATGAACTCAAGCGGCTAATTAGATTCCCCCCGATACAAATCCAATCGTTCATGAATGAGATATAGTGTTTAAACACCAAATAGTACAACAAATACTAACAAAACTGAAAAGTAGAATTTTGGAAAAAAAGCGTTTAAGTCAAAGAAACTGAGAACTAAGTACTTAAACGATAACAAATTGAGCAATAAACACTATCAAAAACAAATCAACAAAACTTAAAAAATATTTTTTGAAAAATATTACAGTCAAATTCATAGAAAGGAAGTTCATAGAAATGATTAGCTTTGAACTGAAACAGTTAGTTTAATTAAAATAATTCATATTAAAAAAAGTTTGAGATCTTTTCCTAATAATAAAACAACAAATATCAAAAGTGCTCTCAAAACTCAAAAAATGTTTGAAAATTTTGGAGAATAAATAGTGTCAAAGTCATGAAAACAACTATCCTTAAACTCAAAAGGCATGACTCAAAAGCTAACATTTTCAAATGCCAACATAACACTCCTCTTTAAAAGTACGTTGAAAAAATAATGCCTCAAACCTCCTCTCTGTTTTGCTCTCCTTCCTTACTACTCTAGCTTGATCAAATTCACCACTCTAATTTGACTTCTCTGTGACGTGAAAAAAAGGAGAATAAAGTTGTGAAATGATCTAACAAATTGAACTCACTAATACAGTCTAAATATTTTGGACTTTAAAAATCATCCTGCATTAGAGACAATTAAAATAAGACCTATGTTTTTACTTCTTTACAATTACTAGCACAAAAAAAACCGCTGGGAAAGATTTTCTTTGGCTTTTTATCACGCAAAATGATTTGAGTGCGCTTTTAGACCACATTCATTTTTTAAATTTGATATGCTGATATATTTAATTTTATATCAACAAGTTCAAACACAAAATCAATTGATTTGCTATTAGTTTACACAAAACCCCCCTCTTGAAATTAAGTGATCAAAATTGCTATTGATTCTTTCAGCTGAAAAATGTTTTTTGAAAACTTGGATCATCAATCGGTGAGTACAAAATAATTATTTTCAGACAGGTTGGTTACTCTTGAACAGTAGTTTAGCAAGCAACACTATGACTTCATTTGAAGGATTGCATGAACTGCTGTTTATTTTCAGAGATAAACCCTTCCCGCCAATTGCAATGTGAAAAATGAGGTTCAAAAAATTTATTCAGTTAAAAACAACTACAACCATATAACATTTTTAAGAACAATGTCGATATCCTGAAGTTTTAATATTTGTATCTTAGACGCTGGTCAGTTAAAAATATGGTTAAAAATAAGTTAGGCTCAACATTTAGGAGCAAACTTACTCGCCAGCTTGCAAAAAACAAACATTTTTTTTCAAATTTTTTGGTGCAGTAAAAGGTACAACTCAAACTTTAGAGCAGAGAAGTTAAAACAAAAAATGGAAAAATATCGAGACATTCTTCTTTAGTATCGGTGAGACTCTGGCTAACTGAAATCGTATCAAAACAATCAAATCATAGAAACTATGTCTCAAAAGGAAAAGGAGCGGTGATCGACAAGGAACAATTTTGGGGCTTTTTACTTTTCTTTCAAAAGACATGACCCTGTGAAACGTTTCCTTCTTTATTTATGCCACAGGTACTGTTGTTTTATCGAGCAGCACTTTGGAAACAATAAAAAAATCACTATAGTAACATTAATAAGGTTATTGGGTGGTTTTTTGTTAACAAACCTACTCTCAACCTTTCTAAAACGAACATAGGTTGTTTGCAACTAATCAGAACTTCGAGAAACACCAACCTTAATTATGTCAGCAAGAGGTCGAATAATATACATCGTTCACATACTTAGGTGTTGTCATCGGTGACCAATTGAAATTTAAAGACTCAAATGCTATTCTATTTTCTATCGACTACTGCGTTTAATTTTTAGTAGGTTAGAAATGATATTACAAATTTTAATATTTAAAGCGTAGAAGGTTATCATTCAATGCTGCAAAGAAAAATTTTTATGGCGTCTATGCCCGACTTTCCATATAAAAAACCGGGTTTGGTTATAGTATTTCAAAAAGTGAGCTACAATTTTGAATACATAAAGAGGACAGCAAAATTTGTCACAATAATGAGCAGCAGAAAACCTGGTTTGTTTATATGGGAAGTCGGGCATAGACGCCATAAAGACAATTTTCTTTACAACTTTGATGGATAATCATTTCTGCTTTAAATAATAACACCAGCTTCATCGAAGAGATGAAAACCATTAAACCTGCTGAAAAAAGAGAATGAAAACTGCATATAAATAAATCTCTTTTTTTAAAGAAAATTCCCACCGTATCTATTGTTTCAACCATTTTCGCTGCCAACATTTTATTACTAATAAGAGTTCGTTAATCTGGCTTCTGTTGCTAATTGATTCCCTAGATAAGATTTTCGCGAACTCAACTTTTGCTTTCCTTTGACCTTAGATGAACTGATGAAGCAACAGCAGCAGCTACAAACTGTAACTGAGGAAAATGATGAGCTAAGGAATTCAGTTGTTCTCCTAGAAGAGGCCAACAAAGGATTGAAAAACGAACTACAGGTGAGTTAATAGTCTGATCTAGTTTGATCATTCATAGCATAACAGGGCCTGACTGCATTAAGCTGTAGTTTATTATATTTGTTATAAACAATATTATTATATTTGTTATTATATAGCGACATTGCCAAAATTGGTAGTTAACACCCACAAAAAATAGCAGATTGCAAATGATTTTTGATAGCTTCGTTTTGTCTTGAAACATCTTCCGTTTTTACGTGGTCAGCTTCTGTAACTCAGCCCGATCTATCCTCGTTTGATATCCTATCCATGGGATACTGTTGTTGAATAGAACTTTGAAATGCTTCATTTTCCTTTAAAAAATGGAAGCACGCCACAACTCAGCACTATTGCGCAGGAATTTATTTATTTATTTTTGGGTTGGGATTAACTTGCCCTACCCGGGTCGAGGTTTGGTGGTGAATTTTCGTAAGAAATGCGGTGAAATGTGGTGAAAAAAAAATAATTTTCACCGCGTATTTCGTACATCTTTTTGCGGCGAATGCGGTGAATCGCGGTGAATTATTTTTTTTCACCGCGTTCTCGGTGGCGGTTAATTTTTTTTCACCGCTTAATGCGATGAATTATTTTTTTTCATCTAGCGGTGAAAAAAAATAATTCATAGCATTAAGCGGTAAAAAAAAAATTAACCGCCACCGAGAACGCGGTGAAAAAAATAATTCACCGCGATTCACCGCATTCACCGCAAAAAGATGTACGAAATACGCGGTGAAAATTATTTTTTTTCACCGCATTTCACCGCATTTCTTACGAAAATTCACCGTGTCTTCTATGAATTCACCCTGTTAATTTTTCTTACCTAAATCAGCGCTTCAGCTGATTTTTTTGTCAAACCAGGCATCATCAGACAGCTCACTGCAGACAATCTCCATCAGCAACAATTTTTTACTGTTCAGCAACTTTTACTCATTTTTTAAAAATTATTCAAAAGTTTCAAACAAAACCGCTAGTTTTGATTAATTTCCCATTTGAGCCTCTACGCAACAACGCTAGCGCTGTTTTCCTCTTTTCAAAAACCGAAAGTATCAATCAATTAATCAATTATCAAATCGAACAAAATTCAAAGTCGGCAATATAAATAAGTACAATTCGTTCGTAAAACAAACTTCAAAATGAGAAAATCAAAAAGAGACAATGTACAGCTAAAAGGCAAACAACAAATGAAAATGCGAAAATATAACGCAGAAAAGAATTAGAATGTTTCAAACAACCTTGGAATTTCTGCAGTTCAGTGTCCAGTGTTTGTAATTTTTTGCGCTTTTTTCTTCTTTTTTGAACTTCTCCATTACAAGACGGACTTGGCTTCTGTTCCATTGCTTTTTTACATAAACCTTCTTCATCTCGAATAGTGGCTGCCGTTCAAACCCATTGATTTCAATTTTAATAAATTCCATATAGCACAATTTTCTCGACTTTTGGCGTTGTATTTTTGACTGTGCCAACATCAAGTTGATTTTCCAATCAAAGAAGATCCAACCGTTGAAATGGTTTTGGTTTTTGGGGGCTGTTAGAAATGTCACTGCCACAACTCCCTTGAACACTTTCAAGATGTGCGACTTGGCCGTTTTCATATCCCGAGCAAGAAGACTTTTGAATCGCAACGCAAATCTGTGACGAAATGTCGACTTTTTCTTTTGAACTTTGCACTTAGATTGTTGACATTTCAGCTTCAACCTTGAAATCGTCTTTTTGCGTTCAACCTTTTCTTGAAATCGTCTTTTTCTCTTATCATGGCCAATAATTTGGTCCTTTCAGGCGAGGTCACTTCCATAAACAAAAACCTGAAAATATGAAATAAAAACCAAAATGACTGCTATTTTATACAAGAGAGCACACAAGGTAAAATCCAACAATCTAATAGTGGCACTCAATTTGAACACTCTACCTACACAGGGAATACTCCATGCCAAGTTTCGTTCAAATTGAACAACTTTTTGTCCAGATTACATAGACCTGGTTTTTAAATTCGTTAATAGCAAAATTCGCAAATTTCCGTATGAAAACCTAACTTTTTTCCTAGACAAGCTGTAGCAAACATTCTTCTTGTTTTACACTCTAGGTACATAGGAGATAGTCCATGCCCAGTTTGGTTTGATTTGAATATATTTTTGACCCGATAAATATGGCCTATTTTTAAAATTCAATAATCTTAATCTATTCGAAATAATCGCAAATTTCCGTATGAAAAACTAACTTTTTTCCTAGGCAAGCTATAGCAAAAATTCCTTCTGTTTTAGACTCTAGGCATGCATGGGATACTCCATACCGAGATTGGTTCGATTTGACCAACTCCTTGACCCGATGAAAAAGACCTCTTTTTAAATTTATTTATTCGAAATAATCGCAAATTTCCGTATGAAAAGCTAACTTTTTTCCTAGGCAAGCTATAGCAAAACTTCCTTCTGTTTTAGACTCTAGGCATCCATGGGATACTCAATACCAAGTTTGGTTCAATTTGGACAACTCCTTGACCCGATGAAATTTCTATATTTGAAAATAGGATAAGCAAATAATAAGCGAAAAAGTTGATATTTCCGATTGAAATACGAACTTTTTTCCTAGGCAAGCTAAAGCAAAAATTTCTTCTGTTTTAGACTCTAGGCATCCATGGAATACTCCATACCAAGTTTGGTTCAATTTGGACAACTCCTTGACCCGACGAAATTTCTTTATTTTTGAAAATAGAAAAAGCGAAAAAGTCGATATTTCCGATTGAAACACGAACTTTTTTCCTAGGCAAGCTATAGCAAAAATTCCTTCTGTTTTAGACTCTAGGCATCCATGGGATACTCAATATCAAGTTTGGTTCAATTTGGACAACTCCTTGACCCGATGAAATTTCTATATTTTTGAAAATAGAATAAGCGAATAATAAGCGAAAAAGTTGATATTTCCGATTGAAATACGAACTTTTTTCCTAGGCAAGCTATAGCAAAAATTCCTTCTGTTTTAGACTCTAGGCATCCATGGTATACTCCATACCCAGTTTAGTTCACTTTGGACAACTCCTTGACCCGATGAAAAAGACCTATTTTTAAAATTATTTATTTGAAATACTCGCAAATTTCCGTATGAAATACCAACTTTTTTCTAGGCAAGCTATACCAAAAATTCTTTTTGCTTTATACTTTAGGTACCCATGGTATACTCCATACCCAGTTTAGTTCACTTTGGACAACTCCTTGACCCGATGAAAAAGACCTATTTTTAAAATTATTTATTTGAAATACTCGCAAATTTCCGTATGAAAAACCAACTTTTTTCCTAGGCAAGCTATACCAAAAATTCTTTTTGGCTTTGTACTTTAGGTACTCATGGTATACTTAATACCAAGTTCAGTTCAATTTGGACAACATCTTAACCCAATCAAAAACAACTATAGTTAAAATTCGCTAATAACGAAATTCGCAAATTTCAGTATGAAAAACTAACTTTTTTCCTAGGCAAGCTATAGCAAAAATTTTTTTTCTTCTACTCTCTAACTATACATGGGATACTTCATACCAAGTTTGGTTCAATTTGGACGACATCTTGACCCAATCAAAAACAACTATAATTAAAATTTGCTAAAAACGAAATTCGCAAATTTCCGTATGAAAAAACTAACTTTTTTCCTAGGCAAGCTATACAAAAAAATTCTTTTTCTCCTACTCTCTAACTATACATGGAATACTCCATACCAAATTTGGTTTAATTTGGACAACTCCTTGACCCGACAAAATTTCTATATTTTTGAAAATAAAATAAGCGAATAATAAGCGAAAAAGTCGATATTTCCGATTGAAACAAGAACTTTTTTCCTAGGCAAGCCATAGCAAAAATTCCTTCTGTTTTAGACTCTAGGCATCCATGGGATACTCCATATCAAGTTTGGTTCAATTTGGACAACTCCTTGACCCGACGAAATTTCTATATTTTTGAAAATAGAATAAGCGAAAAAAGTCGATATTTCCGATTGAAACACGAACTTTTTTCCTAGGCAAGCTATAGCAAAAATTCCTTCTGTTTTAGACTCTAGGCATCCATGGTATACTCCATACCCAGTTTAGTTCACTTTGGACAACTCCTTGACCCGATGAAAAAGACCTATTTTTAAAATTATTTGTTTGAAATACTCGCAAATTTCCGTATGAAATACCAACTTTTTTCCTAGGCAAGCTATACCAAAAATTCTTTTTGTTTTATACTTTAGGTACCCATGGTATACTTAATACCAGGTTCGGTTCAATTTGGACAACATCTTAACCCAATCAAAAACAACTATATTCAAAATTCGCTAATAACGAAATTCGCAAATTTCAGTATGAAAAAACTAACTTTTTTTCCTAGGCAACCTATGGCAGAAATTCCTTCTGTTTTAGACTCTAGGCATCCATGGGATACTCAATACCAAATTTGGTTTAATTTGGACAACTCCTTGACCCGACGAAATTTCTATATTCTTGAAAATAGAATAAGCGAATAATAGGCGAATAAGTCGATATTTCCGATTGAAATACGAACTTTTTTTTTTCTAGGCAAGCCATACCAAAAATTCTTTTTGTTTTACGCTCTAGGTACCCATGGGATACTCCATACCGAGTCTGGTTCGATTTGAATAACTTCTTGACCCGATAAAAAAGACCTGTTTTTCAAATTACTTATTCGAAAAAATCGCAAAGTTCCGTATGAAATGCCAACTTTTTTCCTAGGCAAGCTATACCAAAAATTCTTTCTGTTTTAGACTCTAGGCACCCATGGTATACTCCATACCCAGTTCAGTTCACTTTGGACAACTCCTTGACCCGATGAAAAAGACCTATTTTTAAAATTATTTATTTGAAATACTCGCAAACTTCCGTATGAAATAACAACTTTTTTCCTAGGCAAGCTATACCAAAAATTCTTTTTGTTTTATAATTTAGGTACCCATGGTATACCTAATACCAAGTTCGGTTCAATTTGGACAACATCTTAACCCAATCAAAAACAACTATATTTAAAATTCGCTAAAAACGAAACTCGCAAATTTCAGTATGAAAAAGTAACTTTTTTCCTAGGCAACCTATAGCAAAAATTCCTTCTGTTTTAGACTCTAGGCATCCATGGGATACTCAATACCAAGTTTGGTTTAATTTGGACAACTCCTTGACCCGACGAAATTTCTATATTTTTGAAAATAGAATAAGCGAATAATAGGCGAATAAGTCGATATTTCCGATTGAAATACGAACTTTTTTTCTAGGCAAGCTATACCAAAATTTTTTTTGTTTTACGCTCTAGGTACCCATGGGATACTCCATACCGAGTCTGGTTCGATTTGAATAACTTCTTGACCCGATAAAAAAGACCTGTTTTTCAAATTACTTATTCGAAAAAATCGCAAAGTTCCGTATGAAATACCAACTTTTTTCCTAGGCAAGCTATACCAAAAA
>NW_027450247.1:0-35000 GCF_964194025.1 Convolutriloba macropyga | reverse complement strand
TCATCTTAGAGCAACATTTGCTGATGTGGCTATTTCGGCTTTTCAGTCTGGGTTGTAGTTCAATATGTTTTAGCAGGTTCTCCGTAAAAATTCTGTCAAAAACTTGTCAAAAAAAGATTTTATTCAATTTATTTCGCCATTTGTGTGAATTCACCTAGGAGAAGCAAGTCAAAACGCTAGAAGAACTTTTTCCTTGCTTTTTTTCGGTTATGAAACTCAAAAATAAATAGTATTGTCAAAACAGAAAGATGTGATTCCTCTTTATCAAATAAAAACTTCAGGTCGTGGCTCCTGTCAGAGTTATTCATAAATATAAGGCTCAAAGGCCATTAACTGCTAATATTCAGCTTGACTGACAAACTACAGTCAATACATAAGGTTAAAAACAGTTTTTGTGAGAGGATCTTTTAGGTGGCCCACTTTACCCCACTTTTTGCGATTCATTGTAATTTCTCTACAACTATGCCTTGAAAAAGGGTTAAAAGATGACCCATTCAAGAATGGCAGCTCGTTATGAATCACAGCTAAAGACTTAGCCGTTGTAAGTCATCTTAGAGCAACATTTGCTGATGTGGCTATTTCGGCTTTTCAGTCTTGGTTGTAGTTCAATATGTTTTAGCAGGTTCTCCGTAAAAATTCTGTCAAAAACTTGTCAAAAAAAGATTTTATTCAATTTATCTCGCCATTTGTGTGAATTCACCTAGGAGAAGCAAGTCAAAACGCTAAAAGAACTTTTTCCTTGCTTTTCCGGTTATGAAACTCAAAAATAATTACTATAGTCAAAACAGAAAGAAGTGATTCCTCTTTATCAAATAAAAACGTCAGGTCGTGGCTCCGGTCAGAGTTATTCATAAATATAAGGCTCAAAGGCCATTAACTGCTAATATTCAGTTTGACTGACAACCTACAGTCAACACATGAAGAAAAAAACAGTTTTTCTGAGAGGATGTTTTAGGTGGCCCACTTTACCCCACTTTTTGCGATTCATTGTGTTTTCTCTACAACTATGCCTTGAAAAAATGTTAAAAGTTGACCAAAACAAGAATGGCAGCTCGTTATGAATCACAGCTAAAGACTTAGCCGTTGTAATTCATCTTAGAGCAACATTTGCTGATGTGGCTATTTCGGCTTTTCAGTCTGGGTTGTAGTTCAATATGTTTTAGCAGGTTCTCCGTAAAAATTCTGTCAAAAACTTGTCAAAAAAAGATTTTATTCAATTTATCTCGCCATTTGTGTGAATTCACCTAGGAGAAGCAAGTCAAACCGCTAGAAGAACTTTTTCCTTGCTTTCTTTCGGTTATGAAACTCAAAAATAAATACTATTGTCAAAACAGAAAGAAGTGATTCCTCTTTATCAAATAAAAACGTCAGGTCGTGGCTCCGGTCAGAGTTATTCATAAATATAAGGCTCAAAGGCCATTAACTGCTAATATTCAGTTTGACTGACAACCTACAGTCAACACATGAAGAAAAAAACAGTTTTTCTGAGAGGATGTTTTAGGTGGCCCACTTTACCCCACTTTTTGCGATTCATTGTGTTTTCTCTACAACTATGCCTTGAAAAAATGTTAAAAGTTGACCAAAACAAGAATGGCAGCTCGTTATGAATCACAGCTAAAGACTTAGCCGTTGTAATTCATCTTAGAGCAACATTTGCTGATGTGGCTATTTCGGCTTTTCAGTCTGGGTTGTAGTTCAATATGTTTTAGCAGGTTCTCCGTAAAAATTCTGTCAAAAACTTGTCAAAAAAAGATTTTATTCAATTTATCTCGCCATTTGTGTGAATTCACCTAGGAGAAGCAAGTCAAAACGCTAGAAGAACTTTTTCCTTGCTTTTCCGGTTATGAAACTCAAAAATAAATACTATTGTCAAAACAGAAAGAAGTGATTCCTCTTTATCAAATAAAAACTTCAGGTCGTGGCTCCTGTCAGAGTTATTCATAAATATAAGGCTCAAAGGCCATTAACTGCTAATATTCAGCTTGACTGACAAACTACAGTCAATAAATAAGGTTAAAAACAGTTTTCGTGAAAGGATCTTTTAGGTGGCCCACTTTACCCCACTTTTTGCGATTCATTGTGTTTTCTCTACAACTATGCCTTGAAAAAGGGTTAAAAGATGACCAATTCAAGAATAGCAGCTCGTTATGAATCACAGCTAAAGACTTAGCCGTTGTAAGTCATCTTAGAGCAACATTTGCTGATGTGGCTATTTCGGCTTTTCAGTCTGGGTTGTAGTTCAATATGTTTTAGCAGGTTCTCCGTAAAAAATCTGTCAAAAACTTGTCAAAGAAAGATTTTATTCAGTTTAACTCGACATTTGTGTGAAATCACTTAGAAGAAGCAAGTCAAAACGCTAGAAGAACTTTTTACTTGCTTTTCCGGTTATGAAACTCAAAAATAAATACTATTGTCAAAACAGAAAGAAGTGATTCCCCTTTATCAAATAAAAACTTCAGGTCGTGGCTCCTGTTAGAGTTATTCATAATTATAGGGCTCAAAGGCCATTAACTGCTAATATTCAGCTTGACTGACAAAATACAGTCAATACATAAGGATAAAAACAGTTTTTGTGAGAGGATCTTTTAGGTGGCCCACTTTACCCCACTTTTTGCGATTCATTGTGTTTTCTCTACAACTATGCCTTGAAAAAGGGTTAAAAGATGACCAATTCAAAAATGGCAGCTCGTTATGAATCGCAGCTAAACAGTTAGCCGTTGTAAGTCATCTTAGAGCAACATTTGCTGATGTGGCTATTTCGTCTTTTCAGTCTGGGTTGTAGTTCAATATGTTTTAGCTGGTTCTCCATAAAAATTCTGTCAAAAACTTGTCAAAAAAGATTTCAATCAATTTATCCGTACATTTGTGTGAACTCACTTAGGAGAAGCAAGTCAAAACGCTAGAAGAACTTTTTCCTTGATTTTCCGGTTATGAAACTCAAAAATAAATACTATTGTCAAAACAGAAAGAAGTGATTCCTCTTTATCAAATAAAAACTTCAGGTCGTGGCTCCGATCGGTGTTATTCATAAATATAAAGTTCCAAGCCCATTAACTGCTAATTTATAGTTTGACTGACAACCTACAGTCAACACATGAATATAGAAACAGTTTTTGTGAGAGGATGTTTTAGGTGGCCCACTTTACCCCACTTTTTGCGATTCATTGTGTTTTCTCTACAACTATGCCTTGAAAAAGGTTTAAAAGATAACCAAATCAAGAATGGCAGCTCGTTATGAATCAAAACTAAAGAGTTAGCCGTTGTAAGTCATCTTAGAGCAACATTTGCTGATGTGGCTTTTTCGGCTTTTCAGTCTGGGTTGTAGTTCAATATGTTTTAGCAGGTTCTCCTTAAAAATTCTATCAAAAACTTGTCAAAAAAGCTTTCATTCAATTCATTTGTACATTTGTGCGAACTCATTTAGGAGAAGCAAAACAAAACGCTAGAAGAACTTTTTCCTTGCTTGTGCGGTTATGAAACTCAAGAATAAATACTATTGTCAAAACAGAACGAAGTGATTTCTCTTTATCAAATAAAAACTTCAGGTCGTGGCTCCGATCGGTGTTATACATAAATATAAGGCTCAAAGCCCATTAACTCCTAATTTATAGTTTGACTGACAACCTACAGTCAACACATGAAGATAAAAACAGTTTTTGTGAGAGGATGTTTTAGGTGGCCTACTTTACCCCACTTTTTGCGATTCATTGTGTTTTCTCTACAACTGTTCCTTGAAAAAGTGTTAAAAAATGACCAAATCAAGAATGGCAGCTCGTTATGAATCACAGCTAAAGACTTCGCCGTTGTAAGTCATCTTAGAGCAACATTTGCTGATGTGGCTATTTCGGCTTTTCAGTCTGGGTTGTAGTTCAATATGTTTTAGCAGGTTCTCCGTAAAAATTCTGTCAAAAACTTGTCAAAAAAAGATTTTATTCAATTTATCTCGCCATTTGTGTGAATTCACCTAGGAGAAGCAAGTCAAACCGCTAGAAGAACTTTTTCCTTGCTTTCTTTCGGTTATGAAACTCAAAAATAAATACTATTGTCAAAACAGAAAGAAGTGATTCCTCTTTATCAAATAAAAACGTCAGGTCGTGGCTCCGGTCAGAGTTATTCATAAATATAAGTCTCAAAGGCCATTATCTGCTAATTTTCAGTTTGACTGACAACCTACAGTCAACACATGAAGATAAAAACAGTTTTTCTGAGAGGATGTTTTAGGTGGCCCACTTTACCCCACTTTTTGCGATTCATTGTGTTTTCTCTACAACTATGCCTTGAAAAAGGGTTAAAAGATAACCAAATCAAGAATGGCAGCTCGTTATGAATCACAGCTAAAGAGTTAGCCGTTGAAAGTCATCTTAGAGCAACATTTGCTGATGTGGCTATTTCGGCTTTTCAGTCTGTGTTGTAGTTCAATATGTTTTAGCAGGTTCTCCTTAAAAATTCTATCAAAAACTTGTCAAGAAAAAATTTTATTCATTTTATCCGTACATTTGTGTGAATTCACTTAGGAGAAGCAATTCAAAACGCTAAAAGAACTTTTTCCTTGCTTTTCCGGTTATGAAACTCAAAAATAATTACTATAGTCAAAACAGAAAGAAGTGATTCCTCTTTATCAAATAAAAACGTTAGGTCGTGGCTCCGGTCAGAGTTATTCATAAATATAAGGCTCAAAGGCCATTAACTGCTAAGTTTCAGTTTGACTGACAACCTACAGTCAACACATGAAGATAAAAACTGTTTTTATGAGAGGATGTTTTAGGTGGCCCACTTTACCCCAGTTTTTTTCATTTTAAAGTTCTATCTTAATCACTTAAAAAAAGCCCGAAATAGCATGAGAATACAATTGGCAGAACATTCTTGTGTTCTAAAAGAAATTGGGATGAGTAAAAGACCCACAGAGGTTGCACTGTTCAAGAAACTTTTTGAACATATAACTCTCGAGTGCGCTACATCTACGTTGAACACATTATCATTGAATTTTTAAACTCTTTTTAATTGGCTCTTTTTGTTGGGTGTTTAGTCCATTGAAATCACCATTGATTTCACGTATACTACATTGAAATCACCAGATTCTCTTCATAAATGACAAAACAAAGAAAAAAATGCACTTTATACCCAACCTTTTCAATTTAAAGTATTATCTTTGGTTTTAATCACTAAAAAGACCCCAATGTAGCATTAAACTATCATGAATAGATCAGCCGTCTGTTCTCAAGGAAATTAGGACGAGGAAAAAATCTGAAATTTTTATAAAAATTGCTTCATTTCCTCATACATTCATTCACACGAAAAATCGTGTAATTTTTCATCACACGAGGAAAAATCGTGTGATTTCACACGAGAGATTTTTAGAGTGTAATCATTACCTACCCTTGCTGCGCCTACCCTCACCTAACATCTCCTACAACAAATGATTATCCATTGGCATATTTGAAACCCAAACCAATATATAGGGGGTAATGCAAAAAAAGTAATTTTTCAATTGGGAAAGGGTTAGAAGTGATAGAAATGCCTCGATCGCATCTGAGAAGGTACGGGGGTCACTTCCGTCTGGAACCTCGACTCGGCAAAGCTTAATCTATGCTGCATATAGTCTGATCAAAACCTCGATTACCTGAATGATTTCATTGGTCACTTTAGAGACTTAACTGTCTGATGAAAGTTCAAACTATGACCTGATTGCGTGGACAGATCACACAATGTGGTCAGGATAATCTGATCGGTGCCCATTTCAAAGTACTACTCAAATGCTGAGACTCAAATACTGACAACAGCGTGTTGCCCGGAAAATTATTAGTCAATACTTTTTTGCCTGCTTGAAGTTGTTGATTTAGCTGGGTGAGTAGATACAAGGCAAAATCAAAGACCGACAGATTTCTGTATCAATGATTTCGAACAATTTTTTTCAATTGTTTTCCTTGAATATTCATATTTTATCGTAAGAACTTTTTCTAATGCAAGCATTTTAAAACTTTTAGGCTATAAACTTTTTAAAAGGCAATGGCAGGTTGACTTCACCGAAGAAAATAACTGTGCTCAAACCCTATGATCAGACTGGATCAGACCGCAATAGCCACTCAATAGACAGCCCCAGACCACAATGACCTCTAATCAGAGCATCAGACATGCCACATCATGGCGCAAAACTTAGTATACTTGAATTTTTCTCCAAAGTGTAACTCGATGCACACTTGTGCGTTTGAAGCTGTTCCGAACAGAAGTTGCTTCGGTCAGGGACCTCCACCTGGATGACAATGAGCCACTTTTTTATGGCAACGTTGTCAACAGAGGCGCCACAAAAGCACTATGAAGAACACATATTCAGGAGTTGTCCTTAAGTTTCCAGCAACAACTGCAAAACCCACGTTTAAAAAATGTCAGCTGTTTTTTTGGAATGTTTCAGACTGCACTCATTAGAGGACAGTATAGAAACAACCAAAATAAGAACGCCAAAACTAAAGATCTTTTATAATGAATTCAAAAACTTATTCCTTTGTTATCCTATTCTGAAAAAAGTTTTTCTCTATTCAAACCATAGATCGGTCTCTTTTTATGAAAAAAGCTCACATCGCAACGTTAGTTTAATTACATTCGTTTTTGGTCCCCCCTAAAGTCAGCATCATATAAAACCCGATATAGTCACAGTATTGAGAATTCCAGTCCCACCAAATGGGGGTAAAATAGGAGAGAGTCACTTTTGTTATGAATTTGCATGCTACATCACCTCTGGTATTTTCCTATATGCATTGAGGTTAATGAAACCATCGAGCACTAATGATCTACAACTTTCAGAAATTTGTTACCGTTTGGGCTAAGTGATGTAGAACAGTGGATCCAGTGATGGGCAGCTCGAAGTTTACCCAGTATCTTCTGTCATCTTTACTGGCATTCATCAGCACTTGCAGAAGAGTCATTCTGTCATTGTTGAAGATTGCGTGGATCCATTCTGCCTAAAAGATTTATACCTCGTGTTCAACATTCTGTCCAGAAAAAACATGGGAACTAACGTAGAATTTCTGGATCTATTCTGCCCCTTCCCCGTTTTTTATTACCCAACTTAGAATTTAATTTATGTAGTCATATCGCTTCCCAGGTTGAGGTGCCATCGGGAAGTGACCTCTGATCAGGCCGTTCCAGACGAAAGTAACCTTTAATCTAACCATCCCAGACCAAAGTAACCTCTGATCAGACTAATGTGCTCTCAAAACACCGTGTGCGCTCGAAACTGTCTCTGATCAGACCTTGCCAGACGGAAATGACCTCTGATCAGACCCAAATTATACCATTGTTCAGACGATTGTGCGACCATGGCCCAGACTAAACCCAGACCATCGCCAGACGATTATGCGCTTCAGATGACCTCTGATCAGACTATCCCCAGACCAAAAATGCAACTGATCAGAAAGGAGGAGGGAAACACCACCAGAAAATACACGAAGATCTCAAAAGTTGGTTTTTTCAACCAACGTGCGATAATTTTCCGACATTATATCATTATTATCATACTATCATTCCGAAATCTTGCGCTTAAAAGCCCCTCTGATCAGACCATCCCCAGACTGAAGTGACCTCCGATCAAACTATTGTGCACCGGACTTGGTCACCGTGTGCGTTGGACTTGGTCTGATCAGAGGTCACTTCCGGACGGCACTTCGACCTGGGTTGCTACTATGTAAAAAATATTACATACTTAACATCATATACTTATCTTACACATGCTTCTGATTAATCCTCATTCCGGTTGAATGGTTGGTGACGTACCAAAATATAGAATTTTGGACGAATCTGGTTCGTTAATTGAGACATTTAAAACACTAACTTTACGCGTTCAATTATTCTAAATTTGACCTAGCCTAATTCTAGATTATTTATTTTTTTCTGCATCTGACCATGCCCCGCGGGACATGGTCATGTCTCAGCAGCCCGTTGAACATGAAATGAAGCTATCACAATCTAATGTGAGATCAGTGTCCCCCAAAATGCATACTTTTTTTCTCTTTCGACATAAATCGATTTCTGATAAAAATTACGTTAACACTCTTATCTTATTTTAAACACAAAGAATTTGTTGAGCAATCAACCAATTAGAAAATTTTACTAACAATTGCTCAATTCTAATATGCCGGCAAAAAATTTTCTATATTTTGACACCTCTGCCACTTTCCCAATTTCACTAGCACCTAAATGATTATACTCTGAAAACCATTTCACTGTTAGACGATACCTTTATTGTGCATACAACTTCAAGCAAGCACGTTCTGCTTAAGTTAGCCATAAATATTATCAAACAGGAGCCAACTAAAATCTTTTGGAACAACAAAAGACTTGAACATTTTGGCAGCTAGATGACATTCAGAATGAAATGCCGTCAGTTGCTTTTAGAGCCGTGAAATAAAACGAAAAAGTGCCCGACAAAATGAAAAAAAAAACTAAATCTTTTCCAATATTGCACCCAGTATGTTATGCAACCCCCCTCCCCATTTCAGAGCGCTTGCTATTACACAGTAAATCATTGTAATTCACAGCACAAGCGTCGGGGGGATACAAATAAAATGCACCTTCTAAGCAGGGGGTGGGCATTTTTAAAATTTCCTGTCAAATTTTTCTTTTAAAATTGACTAGCATAAAGCGGGAAAATTCGTTGCTACCCGTCAGTAACACGCAAAAATCATCTTTTCTCGCAAAAAAAGTTGTTAACAATTTTTTGGTTTTGAATACCTTCTGGGGCTGACCTTTCTTAGCCATTTTAGACAACTATTTTTTATCTCCATTTTGAGATATGTATAATGCATGCACCTGAAAAGGATAAATAAAGTAAATTATTAGAGCAGGTTGAATGAAGTGTATCATAGAGTTGAAATCTGTCACCTCATAGCTGTAACTATCTAGGGTATAATATAGCAAGTATATACAAAAAAAATTGACTTTTCTCAATGACCACTAATTCATGTAATCAGTGTGGCTGACTTGTGGGCCTCTCACCTCAGCACAAAGCAACATCATTACCGAAATATTTATTACAATAGATTTCTAGATTTTGTATTCGAAGAGTAGTTGCCATAAAAACGTAGCCAAAAGTAAACAGGGAAAACAGTCCTAGAGAAAACAATCCCGGTCAATGGGCTCCTACATAGAAAACAAATGAATTGCTGCTTTCGTCTTAGAAGATTTCTTTGAAGCCTGAAAACAGTATCACTGTAGCGTAGTGTTTAGTGCACTTAATTGAGTATTTGTTAATCTCTTGGCTGAGGTCGTTGATTTGAGTCCGAGTCTGCAGAAGAAAAAACATTTGGTAAAAATTAAAAAATGCATATCAATTGTTAGTTAAGTCGCAAAAATTATAATTCTTCTTCCATCTTGGGGCCCTGATTCATAAAACATGAATTTCTCAACATATTTGCCATATATAAGACATCTGGAAATTCAAATCCTTTCAGAGACGAGGACTCACATATTTGCCCACAATTTTGGTGCTACGTTTTGCTTAATAGTTTGGGTTTTTTGGCTTTTTGGTTTGAGTTGTAGTCTAGAACATTTGCCGTTGATTTTGAATTTTACTCTTTTAAGACAACAGACTTTGTTTTGCGATGACTCTCATCTGCCAATGAAGTTCTGCCTTTCAATGCCGAGAGGAATTTTTTCCTCTCATTATCTTGAGGATATTGTAAATGGCTGTGCTATGAACTGTGATTGCACATTGTAACACAACAACGACAAGAGGATGCGCCATTAGAAAGAGGGCGATGCCTAATGTAGCGAAAGCCTTCGTGGACAATTAATTCTGATTTTTCATCTGTGTGAATTAGTTCTATGGTAAAACTTGGGGCAATATTGTGACGTGAAACGTCGTGAAGCCCATTTTTAGATGCTTTTCATCGAAAACAAAAACTATCATTGTGTTTGATAACTAGTTTAGCGTATTATTGTTACTGTCAATTTGATAGAGTTTTGCTTAATTGTGTGATTGATATTTGTTGACTAATGCGTTGAGTCACTGTATTGATTTTTTTTGGACTGTTTTATCTGGGAATGTCTTTTCAGGGACTGTTGGTCTGGTGTTGGGACTCTTTTCTCCTGATACGAGACAAAATTGTGTTAAATCTAATTTGCAAAAACAGAAGAAAAGGCAACTGCATATTTTATCTGCAGACAACTCTGTCTGAAAAATATAACAGATATATGAAGTTTTAATTTTTTATAAATATTACAAATCACTTAATTTGACATCAGCGCCTTTAGTTGCAAAATTTTGAATGGCGTGTCAGTTTTAAAGATTGCTTCATTCTTAGAGACGTTTAAAGACGTTTCAGTTCTAACAACGTTTCAGTTTCAAAGATTTGCCTTGGTATTGCTAATTTTGTCGAGGAGCTGACTTTTTAAAAAACTCAAAATACTTGAGTGCTTTCCAGCTCAACTTAGCCCCATTTCAGAGCACGTACTTTATAAACATAACCTACCTTATCGCATTTCGAGCGTTCTTCTCGAATCACTTCTACTCATTTCATATATTTTCGGCTATTTCGTGCATCATTTTTTGTTATAATAAAAAAATGGAATGAGGCTTCCGGAATCTACCGAAAAGGAAGAGAGGAGGGCTAAGGTTGGATTACGGTTTCGCGAATGCAGCAATCAGTTGAGTGAAAAAAAATGTCAAAAAATTTTGAAAAGATCCCGAAAAAGTCCTAAATTCAGCCCATATTTCGGTCAACAAAATTTTATTTGTGTTAAATCAACGCTTTTCAGACCTCTATTAGATAGTGAAGCCAAAAATTGGACCAATTTGGTTAACGATCTAAACTGAAGTTGTAAATAAACTTGCCTGCGATTCGGTGGACGCTTTTGTAGCAGTTTCTCCAAGACTAGAGGTAATATTGCTTTCTACATCATTGCCAAGGAGTGACATTATGAAGGCTACGATGTGAGAATCTTAAACAATATTCTATCTACGCGCTAGATAGTTGGTATTCTATAGTATACTTGTTTCTAATGATAATAAATATTGTGACCATAGATTCAAATTTGCATTCGAATTTGCATTTGAAATGTTCAAGAAATGGTTCTGAAATCGTCTAGTCAGAGATCGAATACATTTGAATCAACGAAACGTAACGACTCTTATAAATGCTGGCTAATGTAACCAGATTATAAAATGTTTGTCAAATCAGGTACTTTTAGCAATGCTTAATGAGGGAAACTTTTGTTACAATCTTTATACTGCTAAATAATAAATCTTAGCCGATAAATCCTAGAAATCTTAGCTGAGCTTAACTGTTGTTTACCTCTCTTTGAGACAGTGAAGTAAAACATTAGCATTATTTAAAAAAATCTTTGCAATATTGTAGCAGTAGAAATACTAGATGTACACCTCCATCCAATCAAAGACTGAGAAGAAACAATTCTCTTTTATATAGAGAGAACTCCACTAACTATTGTCAGTCTATTAGAGTAGTTGCACGATGTGTATACCTCTGACTCCGGTGCTAACTCTTTTATACATCGCTATAATTGAAGTATATCTTCAGTGTTTTACCGAGTCGGTTAGTCTGAGAGATATAGGTAAGCCTACTTCGCCCGCAGAAATAAGTAGCCCTAGCTCTTTATACTTTAAGGATGTAAAAGGAGCCCACCCTGGGTCTGCCTTAACTGGTGCGACCAGTGAGTTAACAAACTCTAACCGTAAAAAGAACTCACACAAAACACACTATTCTCTCTTGAGAAAGAAACTTAGAAATAGTTTATATAATCTTTTATTTTTTCTCCATTTAAAACTTAGAATAAAAAGGAACACAAACCCAACAAAAACAAAATTCAAACTGGGAAAATGAACCATTATACTGGTCAAACTTAGTCTAATACAGACACAAACTCGGACGAACAACAATTAGCTGTTCTTACACAACAAACAAACGTCTTCAACATGACATTTTATCCTTTGAATCTAAACACTATCAACACCAAGATGAATTAAATATACTTCTGAACGTAGCAAAACAACTTGAATATCACTATTTTGCAGCAGAGCAACATCCTCTCCTTTCTTTAACAGATAAAGCATCTCAAGTTTCACTAACTGCGTTTCTCTCATATCTAATTGAAATCTATGGAGCTCAACTCACAAAGGGCTCGATTCGTTTTTTGCGATCTTCTCACAAACACATATATTATTTCTCTTATATATGATTCCTTATTTAATCCACTATCAGACACACTATTTGAATTCCTTAACGGAATATGTTCGGAGATACAACCCTTGGACAGAACAGGTGTATTTCGGAAATCTGCTTTTGAATTTATCAAACGTCTCGCTTCCACACTTAATACTGCTGCTCAACAATCAAGGAAAGAGAGCGTACATAAAATTGCTCGACAAGAAAAAGAAGGTTTCACTCATCTTCTTAAATTATACACAAGCTCTGTAAAAGACGCAGAATAAGAAGACAAAGAGATTCTCGATTCTCTTACACTCCTATCATGGTACATACACAGATCTTGGAAAAGTCTTGTAAGATACATTTTTTCAGCCACAAAACTAATAGCAAAAGAAAACCCACAATTAATATCTAAAGTACCAGAAACATTACACTACATTTATGATCCAAACTGGTTCCCACAAAATTTTATAAACATCAAAGAAGTACCATCGGAAATCATACAAAAATTATCCATTATCCATAATTAAAATGAAATTAAAAATTATATTGCAGAAGATCAACCATTTACATGTAAAAACATTCCAGAGAACACAAATATCTCCCTGGAAACATCACCGATAGAAAAATAATCACTCACATCCTACAGACAATTGTATTAACGAAGCGGCAGAAACAGATTTTAATTCTACATTGTTAGATGATGGAACACCTTTTCATCACATACGGTGAACACACTAATTGACCTAGAAGATAATGGCCATACTAATCACCACAGCAATAATAACAATATTGCCGCTAACGATACCACTAATAATTACCACAAAAAAATTATCAGAATCACCAACACAGACAACATGTGAATTCGACTGAATTGACACGAAATTCACAACCATTAGATACAACTCTACCTACGTTACCAAACAAAAACACACCTTTACCACGTCTACAAAGACAAAACTCTGTACATTTTAACACTGGACCTATTATTTTAAATATTTCAACCCAATCAACACTAACAAATAGTCAAAATATTCAAGTCATTCCACAACAATTAATGAATTTAGTTAGATAATTTAAGTCACAGAATAATCAACAATCAACAAACGCCCCAACTCCCTTTTATCTACAGGCGGCGTCTACAAAAACACCGTCACCGGTAGTTCACCAAAATGCACAAATGATGTATTCTTATTTAGGAGGCTCAGTGCCTATGCAACAGTCTCTAAGACCGTTTGATGGTACTGATCCTAACTATACAACAGAGGATTTTTTTTAAATGCTATCACAGCAATTATGGTAAAGACTGCAGGATCAGAGCAGGCTTATTCACCATATCATGAAGCATGGATTCTGAAAGGAATTGTCAGGATAAAAACGGATCTTATAGGCCCGGGAAAACAATGGTATTCACATTTACCACTAAAAATAAATAAAAATTGGCAAGTGTTTTGCCGTAAATTTTAAAAGATTTTCGACAATCAACAATCGCAAACAGAAGCGAAACTATTATTAGAAAGCATAACCCATGCTTCCGCCGAAAAACACAAACACTTAGAATAGCTCTAAAAAAGATTGCAAACCACAAATCAACTGCATTGGAACCACACCTTCTATTCGCACAATTAGTAGAAAAAAATACATCAAGCAGACATCACAAGAACACACATAGATAGACATAAACTTAGCACAAATTCCACTCCTTCTTCATCAATTAATAACCTTTTTCTAGATATTGATCATCTCACAGTAGACGATATACATATGATGAAACAAGATGTTGCACAAGTGATCGACGTAGTACGTAACAAGTACTTAAATGATCACAATTTCAGAGGGAAACTATTGTTCCTGAAGTTTTGTAAAAAAATTCTCACAATCAGGACACATCCTTTCCACTTCTCCTGACAAAAGATATACAAAACCATTGATAAACCAAATTTTCAGAAACAAACTTTTAACCAAGCAATGAAAGGGAACCAAAACCTTCCAAACAAACAAGTCACATCAAATAATATGACCGGTAAACCACTACCATTTTCTTATCGCTCTAGGAGCAAAAGTAGTGATGGCCGTGATAATTCAGGACACAGAAGTCCAAATAAATCCTCACATTCAAACCCAAAACATTAATATAGTAATAGTAATTTTAAACCACCGAGTAGAAACGGTTCACCATAACCATGAACTGTCGATTATCAGAATAAACCTAATTATAATACTCAAAATACATACTCAAATAACTCTAGATAGACCACAATCACCTTATCATAATAGAGATGGAAATCGTTCACGAAGACCATTCTCACGTACTCGACTTGGCAATGTAAGAAACTACATTAACATACTCCTAGTCCAAGAACAAATAGACGACACAATGTCTAACGCAAAAAACACTGAAACACAAAATGTCTCAGAAGAAAAACTTTTAGAACAACAGTTCAATGATTTACTCTTAGAACTAAACCAGGATGCCCAAGACAAATATTTTAACTGCCGCGAGGAATGTAACACTCTCACAAAATGATATTAGATTCAGGCGCCACGCTGAATGTACTAAAAACTGATACTTGGAAAGACATTAAAGAATACCACAAATTACAACTCAAAGCATCAACAATTGTTCTCTCAGCAGCAAACAACTCTAAACTACAATCGAATGGCACAATACAGCTTACTCTCTATCCAGATGTAACAGAAAATAGAACTCTCCGGAATACTTTTTTCATACTTACTTTTCACGTAGCAAACGCAAAATTCAATATATTAGGAACACCTTTTCTAGAAAAATTTGTTGAGCAGATTAAATGTTCATCTCATACAAAAGAGATTAAGCAAAATCGCGAATCAAAATTACTGAATTTTTATGACTCCTCAACAAAATCACCTCCATACTATTCACGGTTATTTGCTGTTATTGGTGATCAAATGCTCGATTTTCAGCTTTTTGAACACAGAATTCTAACTTAATCTTCAACCGCATATGAGTGCAAAAACAAATATGCGAACGGCACTACTCTTTATGCATCTGACTTTTCATTAATACCACTCCGTAAAAATATGTTCTTCTCTATAATGGACGTCAACAATCTTGAATATCCTTAACAACCATTTATGCAAATATTAATACAAAATCCCTTAAAAAATCCACTAACACTTGTAAAAGGTCTAATTGGATATGCACAACAAGATGTTTCACTCCATGATTTACAAACAACAAAATCTTGCATTAGTCAACCCACAGAACTCATGGAAGCTTATACTTCAAATTATCTTACACACGTCACATCAGAAGAAAGTGATCATAAATCACAACAAAAAAAGTTTCATATACCATTCGACTTCTCAAAATTCACAGAATCCGATCGAGACTTTCTCACACTGTTCAATTTTGAACACACAAAATTAAAACAACCACAAAAATGGAGGAAAACTTAATTAAATATAAATTAATAAAAATATAAATTATTAAATATAAATTATAAATTTGAAAAATTAGCACAACTTATCACACAATTTAAACAATGTTACGCTACGTCTAAATTCGATGTAGTTAAAATTAAGGCAGAACTAAATTTACCTTCGAACGCAACAGCGTTTTTTAAGAAACAAAGAGCAACCCGCATCCCTCTCCAATTACAAGACCGAGTTCAACACTTACTTGATTTTCTAACACATTTTGATATCATAGCACCTGTAAACACAAATTCACTCACTACGGGAAACACTTTTATTAATCCAGTAACTATCCTTGAAAAGAAGAATCACTAAAAATCGTTTAAGATGCCCGCCAACTAAAATTAATGACTGATAAAAAATGCAGCTGGCCCATAAAATCGATCCAAATAATACTCACACGTATTAAAGGACCATTTTTTTCTATAGCTGATATGAACAGCGCATACAACCAGATGCCGCTAGACAAAACATTACAACGACTCACAAAATTTGTCATAGCAGGACAACAATACTGCTTTAAACGCTTATTTTATGGCAATTCAACTGGCCTATTAAATTTTTCCTCTTTTATGAGTAGTAATTTCAAACCAATCATTCGTAAAGATAATATCATCGCTATCTTGATGATGTTTTCATATATGACACTACAACAGACACAATGTTACAAACGCTTGATCACTATCACAAGATTCTTAAAGATGAAAACCTCACTTCCGCTCCGGATAAATCTTTCTTTTTCTTAGACTCAGGTAAATTTTTAGGACACCAAACCCAAAAGAATCACATTTACCCACTAAAATCTAAAATTGATGGATTTTTAAAATCACAACCACCAAAAAACAAAGAAGAAATAGAAAAATACAAATTTATGTTGGATTTCTCACCTTCATCTGAAAGCATATTTATAATTTGCAAGTTATATTAAGACCCTTCTATCTTCAACTCCGGGATACAACAGATTTTAAATGGACTCCCGAACTACAACAAACAATTGACGGAGTAAAAAAGGAACTTACAGATGGAACATTCCGTCTTGCAATTCCTAACTCAGTAAAACCTTTTTATATTCTCTGTGATGCCTCTAACTAGGGCATTGAAGCTGCACTTCTAAAAAGAATCCATTTGGAAAAATGGAGTTAGTCTCAGCGATCTCCCGTTTATGTTCCAACACTAAATTTCGACCCTCAACCATTCTTCGCGAATGTTCTATAATAGTTTATGCACTTTCTGAAGACGAATTTCTCATTCAATAGTCACAACACTCGATTATTTTGTATACTGACCACAAACCAGTTTTCTTTTTGTTCACACAAAAGAACAAACCAAATCACTGAGTATATAAATTTCAATTAATCCTAATTAAGTTCCCAAACTTACGCATAGTTTGGACGGAAGGAAAAAACTTTTCACTTCCAGATTTTTTGAGTCAATCACTAACAACAAAAACACAAGACGAACACCATCTTAGAACAGTTGAAATCTCTGGTTCTATTAAGTTCTTTATGACACATAACCAAAACACTCAATCTATACATTGTCACTACGCTATATCAAAAGAATATATTAACACAATAACTACAAACACTACTGTAGAGTCAACACATTTTCCAATATACTTACAGGCTAAACATAATTGTTTTAAATTAATACTTGAAAATGATCTTTTTCCTCCTTTTTCGTATCACGAGTTTAAAACCAAGGCACAACCTTTAGAACAATTACAACAAAACAAAACACAACAATTTAAACAAAATCACTCATTATTAGAAAACTACCCTATTGTACAACACACGGATGTCACTCTAAATACAAAAAAACAGAACCATTTACACAATCTACTCAAATTGCAAATTATGCAGAGTTAATAAACACTTTAAAATTTTTACTTCCAGCACTGGATGACCTCATACCTAAATCTCAGGAAATTTATACTTAATTCCACACCGAACAAACAGAAATAAACGATACAATTCTATGCGAAGCACAACAAAAGGACCTGGTTATAAGACAAACAATTTCTCCCCTGGAAAAAATATAAAAATCACCCTCCCCCGTCCCTTCACTAAATATCCGAGCAATAACGTTTCCAAGACCCAAGTTTAAATGAAACAAGTCATCTCTTATATTATATACAAGAGACTACTTCACCAAAAATTTGTTTACCACTTTCGCTCCTTTTTATCAATTTTTGATATTGCAATTTCTCACGATCTTTCAGGTCGTCCCGGTCGTGAAAAAACCTATGCCATAATAAAAGAAAACTTTTTTTCCCAACATTAAAACATGGATAGCAATACTTACACAAGACTGCTTGAATTGCCAAACAAGCAAATCTATGCCAAACCTCCTAATGGCTCCACAACAGCCATTTCTATAAATTTCATCATACTTTAATTACTTTATATCAATGGACACAAAAGACCCAATCTCTCCGTCTTCGGATGGAAATTCTTATGTCTATGTTATTGTAGACGCCTTCACACACTATGTTGTCCTTCACCCTTCTCCAAAAAATGATGCAACAAATGCACTCACTGTGTTATTTGATCACTTGATTGTTAAATTTGGAACATATTTTGGTAACAGATAATTGAAATGAATACATTAAAGAAGAGTTCACACGCTTTTGCCGTACATATTATGTACAATTTAAAACACGAACGCCATAGGTCTAATGGACTATTTGAGAACAGTAATCCTCAACTAAACACACTTCTTTGCACGGTTTTAGACTCAGAATACGACACATGGTCACAAAAAGTAAAATGGTTTCCTTTTGCATTCAATTCACAAGTTAGATACAATATGAATTTATCGCCATAAGAACTCTTATTTGGTCAGAACCCAAAAAACCAATTATGCTTAACCTATCTTTAACTACAGATAGCTTTGGAAATTGTTAACCTTCACCCAATTCACCTTTTGATTCTTTTTGCAAACATGCACACCTCAAATTAAAAAATTACAGAAAGGAAACTTTGCACATTGGTTTCTCAATCGTGAAAATATACACTCTGAAACTTATAATGAAGTTCACAATTTTTTTAAATCAGTATAAACATTTACGCACGTTTACACATCGCCGTTTCGGAATGGCGCAACCACTTAAAATCAATACTTATGATTTAATTGTTAATAAAGCCACACAAATCGGTATATCAAAAGAGATCCAACCGCAAAAAAATTGGACCTCAGAAAATAATTGATACCCCGACACCGGTTACTTATAAACTAAAAGATTTCGCTGGTAAACAAATAACTCGTCATAGAAGTAATATTGTACCATATTACCCGAAAAAACTCTTCGTTCAAGAACAAATGGAGAAATATTTTTCGGACTACTCCTTGTTACGATTCCGTCCCGCAAAACCAAGCATCACTAAGTCGAGATCTGTCTAGTTTAGTCTAGACAACCCCGACATACCATCCAATAATGAATCTTCCACCTACCACCTTGTAATTTGTCTGAAATACCCGAAAATAACTCGGAAAACTACAATACAGGAGATATTTGTCTTTAACGACAACCGATGAAAGACTATAGAGTATTCATACCACAAGCAAAAATTTCGGCTTCACGAGTGAGGCATTTTTAACACATACATACACCACTCTTCCCACACACAAAAATCTCTCTTCTCGTATTAGTTAGCCGAACGCAACTTAGCATAACACGCTGAATACCTAGTAAATACAAATCAAATAAAAATACATTTCCTACGTTCTCTTATACGGGAATGATAATTCAAATAATTTTTTCACCTCTCTCCCCTCTAATTCAATTACTTTACTGAGGAAAATAATCAAACTCTTTAGTATAGTAAACAAAAAACACGGACTACCTTTCCACCTGCTACCCTAGCAGAACCACAAAAACCTCTCCATCAGAAAATGAAAGAAAGAAAATTACAGGCCATTCCCCACGAAAAGAATAAAAAAGAAATTAACTAAAAATTAAGTTAACAACTGACCCACGGCTCGGTCGGGGAAGAAGTCCCCAATCTCATTTATTTACCAAGATATGATTTGGTACCTTTTTCATTTCCGAAGATAAAATAGTGCTCAGGCTATCTTGTATCTTCTAGAACCATTTTTCAGTCCACCTCACTCTCAACCTAGTTGCTTCTCTCTCTTCTCTTCTCTCTTGAATCTAAACTTCATCTACTGTCTGTCTCTCTCTCTCTCTCTCTCTCTCTCTCTCTCTCTTTCTCTCTCTCTCTCTATTTCACTCTCTTAATAAACTTTTCTTTCTTCACTCTTCTAAATTTCCTTTCCTTTTCACTTAGAAAAAACTTTTCCTTTTTTCTAAGTCTTTATTTCAACTTCATTCTCTCGTCTCAATAATTATAAGAACTGTCTCACAGTACAGCTCTTAGCCTTTAGAAACTACAGCTATCACAGCCAAAGAGTCTTTTCTAAGAAGCTTCAACCAAACTGCTCACACAAGCAACCACCTGAAAACATCTTCATACTTTCAGTCTCACAGTACTTAAAGCTCAACTCGATCTTCATCGAAACCAGGTTTGCAAATTATTTCACAACACAGACTTGAACTACTATTCAATAGATCACCATACGCTGACACTTTTCGATATATTCAAAATTTTAAACCTAAGCAAATTCGTTTTCAAGACATTTTCTATTAAATTCGCACACTTCTTTTGAGTGAGTTTTCTACATTAGAGATTTTAATAACGAACATATTGATCTTTTTTCTCCTAATATTTCCACCTCAAGCAACACCAAACTATCTGAACTCCTTTATAAAGACTTCATCTACGCTATTAAATTTGACGCTATCCCAGCATCATACGATATCAAACATATTAAAGAACTCCTTAGGTTGGATGAACAATACCAAAAGCTCACAAAACAACAGCTCACAAAGTGAACTTGAATTCCCACAGATTATTTTCGCGCTCACTAGAAAGGATTATACAGTTGCAGAATTGCCAACAACTTCTTCTGCCGACTTTTTAGATCTTATTTATCAACACAATGTCATCCCACCAGAATCACCCTTCGCAGCAATCCGAGATAGTATACCTACTTTAAATTTACTAATAATTGTTGTTCCCTCCTTCACTCAATATAAAATCTATTACTGTGATAATTGCCCAACTCTGGGCCAGAGATTTACATTGTGTCAATTGTGTCAATTGTGTCCTACATTGTGACACAGACAATTGTGTCCTCTAGTCAACAATCAAACACTAACCCAAGTGCACCCCCCGTCTCCGAATCACCTAATTGGTCATAGAGTGAAAAAACAAACAATCCACTCCTAAAAAAATATCATTTAAACTGTTTAATAAAAAATCACAAGCACAAAAAACCGAAGAACACCCCTACTCAGTCATTACTACTGCCAAATCTACACATAGACCTCTTCCTACTGGACACTCCCTCCATTGTACCCCACAAAAAGTAATCCCATGCCCACCTATCAAAGTCAAGCGCAAATTCACCAAACGCAAGCACAACAAATACACCAAATAAACACACAGACTTTATTGCCATATTCAGGCTTCATTACTAACACAACACTTCAACCACCAACTATTTTACCTGCTCCACCACGAACACCGCAACCGGAACTAATTAATTACTCAAGCACACCACATTTTTCTACACAATGTATAAATTTTGCAAGCACATATAAAACCAGTAGCTCTGAATTGCCACAGCCAATCCACACTGTTTCAGATATACACGATACGCCACAAGATATTAGTCTTATCTCTTCTATTTCCGACACTTCTATTTCCGAACCACTTAGTTCTCACTTTTCATCATCTACCGCATCAGAAATTGCAAATCCTTTTAATCCGCCACAAGAACCATTATGCCTATAATGAAAATTAAGATTCAACGTATTGCAATTCCAATGAAAATATGGAGGCGGTGATAGCTTCCTTGCATTCAGAGGTTGATGGTAATCAGTCTCTCGCAAACCAATCAAAAAACCAATCAAATCTATCCAGATGGATGAACGAATCTGTCACTCAAAATTAAGAGTTTCGCGAACGAACCCATTCAAACATGTGGTCGCATTTGCGTCTCAATCGAAAACAAAGATTGGAGATTTGAAGATTCTGAACACTTTGGTCCGAAGAGATTGTGAGTCTGTTAGTCATCTTCTGCTGTTCGCGGTTTCCGAGTTTTATTTTTGTTGTTTACTCTAGTGCACATCGGTGATCCATAGTCTCCCAAATCACCTCATTTTGAGTGTCGTTGTCATCTAAATTTGCGAAAATAGCAATCACGGATTACTGTATCTCAAGGTAACAATTTTCAACTAATTGCTTAAGTTCACCAAAAAAATGTTCAACAGATTCACTTTTATGCTTTGTGTTCAAAAGAACATATTGGTTGAAATCGATATTTCGTACTCAAATAGAAGCAACCTCCAGCAGTGCTCATAGAGCCTGGATAGTGAAATTTTCAATTTCGTGATGAGGCTTCTGCTGTTGAAATCTCTACAACCTTCATTGCCGACACTAAGAAAGAGAGCCGATACTGTTTTTCTCTCCACCTGATCCCGTGGTTTGTCTCTACAAAGTAATCCAACATCCACAAGTTTCTGCCAATTCATACTTTTTTTAGCATTTCTCGAGTTTCTTTTTCGGTCGTTTTCAGGGCAGAATAACCAGTGATAATTTTCTCGTATATGGTTTTGGAAGGCAATTGTACTCGATCTGTTTGGGGTCAGAGAAAGGTGTCCAAAAAAATATTATCTCTTGTGAGAACAGCGAGTTTAATCTGAACACGTTATTGTTCCCAAGGCAAGGGAATGTCCAGAGAAGCTCTGTCTATTGGGATTGCTGTTGGGGTCTATAGGATTGCTATTGGGGTCCGTTTAGATGCTGACTCGCATACACTATATTTCGCGATGCGAAATCACCACACAAAACTTGTCAGCGAGGTTCGCGGAGCGAAATCCCTATGGAGCTCCTTTTACTTGATCGAAATTGAAGAACAAGACAAAGAGGCTCGTTAATGTGCGTTTGCACATGACGTTCCGACCCACGCTCATCTACATTTTTGACTTAACTGTCTTTCAATTTACATTTTTTCAACGAAATAATCAAAAATAGACGTTTGAACTCAAAAAAATCATTACACAAACCCACTAATAATTGAACTGAATAAGGCCCTGCCTCATTACCACGAGATATTTCATCAAAAATACTACGGGAAAAAAACAGCAAAAAAAAACTAAAACAAAAATTTCACGGCAAAAACTCAATATCTTAATTTAAAAGCATCTAGTAACAACGTCAAATTAAAATCAGACTTAACCCTAACTACAGAAAATTATTTGTTTTCTAACTACATAGATGGAATTTTTCCTCAATGAGACTAAATAACAAGGAGATGAAACAATGAGGCGAAATACAAAAATCAATCTACAATTTTTAAACCAAATAATTTCAAAAGTTGAAAATAATTAGCTTTTAACAAAACAATTTTTGATAAATTTATTTAAAAATCATAATGAAACCAATGAGAAATGTCTCCTCTGGTTAGACTAAGCCATAGAAACAGACTAAAGATGCAAAAAACTGAAAAAACTACGAGCGATAAATTACTAACATTGCGAAAACACAAATTAGTGAAACCATTCAAATCCTTAGCTATTATCTGAATATTATCCATTTTTATTTCAATTTCAATTTATACTAACTCAACAAAATTTTTACGGGATGAATAAATAATTTCAATTGGGCCACATATGAAAATCATTTGGATCTGTTATTACGAGACTGTGCTAAAGGAATAGAAAAAGAAACAAGGACACACCACTCACATAACATTTTATGAAAACCCATATTATCCAACCAACAAAACATCTGTTACGTCATAAAATCACTAAAAATGTTAATTTTTAAGGTACATGGAATTTTGTGGGACCTGTCAATGAATAGTAAAAACTACGATTTGAAAAAAAAGATTAAAAAACTGAAAAAACTAAAAAATCCTTAAAAATCTTAAAAATGTAAAGTATAATAAACTTTAAGACTATTCGCAAAAAACTGACCGCTTGGGAACACAACAATCATACATTCAATTCTCCGTTACAAGCTTATGACACCGATCAGCATTTTGCGGCTATCTAAAAAATATAAAAAAGCAAAAACAGGAAATTCAAAAAAAAACTGAGCGAGAAAAGTGTCGAAGCCATTGAAAAATGAAGTGTTCAGTAAAAATTTTTCCACTTTCAAGATTTTTTTACAGCAGCCGGAATCTTCTGTTTAACAATTTGACTTCAATAAAGCAAAAAACCGGAACAAAGGCATAAAAATTATGCAATTTTTCAGATAACCCATAGTATCAACGCCATTAACTTCAATAGCCTTTAAACTTCAGCCAATAAAACGCTAAGTAACGCCTTGATGAGTCAACAAGGATGTCTTCCAATCATAGGTCATCACTAGGACATCACAGTAAGTCATTGACTATGAAAACGACAACAAATACAGACAAAAAAGAGTAGAAAAGTGTGAGAAGATTGCGTCGAAGCGATTTAAACCATAAGTTTTCCTCCAAAAAATTTAGGTATGATACATTGAACGCCAATTTTAAGCAATGGCAACTATCAGTATTAGGATAATAAAACAAGATTTAAAAAGGAAACAAATTACAAGAAAAAAATATCTCAAAAAAACTCGAAGTGCATCGAAGTCATAACACAAATATTTAGAAGAATAACCACCAATTAATTTTTTTTTTCATTAAAATAAAAGTAAAGAGGGTCCCCCAATTACTAAAATTGATCTACAGTTCACGAAAAAAACTAAGATTGGTAAATTTTCAAAAAATTTTTTTAAAAAAGTTTTTTTAATTGTTAACAGCCATTAAATTCAATAGCTCTCCCTGGAGGTTATGAAATACACTCAATTGGAGCATATGCCTCATTCGGAGGACAAGAACATAATTCATGCTTAAGTAAACAATAAGACATCACAATAATCCTTGTGGCTATGGAAACAACAACAAATACCGTCAAGAACTAAAAATTCAGAAGAAAAGTGCGAGAAAAACGTGTCGAAGCCATTTACACCATAAACATTTCTATGGTAAAATTTTATCCATAGTCCACTGAGATGTTTTTTTAGAGTTCGATTTTTTTATGGTAAACTTCCCTATGAGAACGGAACTAGTCTTTTCATCGCCTTTCATCAAATCGGAACTCAAAGTTTTTTCTTTTTGTGGCGCGAAATGTAATTTCGAATTATTATTTTAATTAAAAAAGGTCTTAATTTGAGGAAAACTTACCTTAAAAGTGAACAAAATCATGCCAAATATCCCGTGTTCACACAAAACTTCAATCCTCGATAACTCCTCAAGAACATAATTCATGCTTAAGTAATCAATAAGACATCACAATAATCCTTGTGGCTATGGAAAAAACAACAAATACCGGCAAGAACTAAATATTCAGAAGAAAAGTGCGAGAAGAACGTGTCGAAGCCATTTACACCATAAACATTTCTATGGTAAAATTTCATCCATAGTCCACTGAGATGTTTTTTTTAAGCCAATGGGAGATACCAATTTCAGGATAATGTGACAAGATTTCAAAAGGAATCAATAATAATAAAATATCCAAAGTTTTTTAAACTTTTTTTGAAATCTTGTAGCTTTCAAGTCATAATATCAATAGCTTTTAACGGAAGTCATTAGACAAGTTTCGCCTCAATTGGTGGACAATGATATTTGTTATATATAGATAATCAAAACGACATCACAATAAGTCTTATGACTATGGAATAAACAACAATTACAGAAAAAAATCGAAAATTCATCAGAAAAGTGCAAGAAGAAAGTGTCGAAACCATTTAAACCATAAGCTTTTCTCTGCAAACTTTATATTTGATTCATTGAACGTCTTCTCTAAGCCAATGCAACAATCAATATTAGGATAATGTGCTATGATTCCAAAAGCAACCAAAATTAGAAAAGATATTTAAAATTTTTTAAAAAAATAATGAACCGTGCATCGAAGTCATAACACCAATAGTCAGAATGTAAAACCCGCTAACTAGACTGATTTTGGTTGCAATGGAAGGTAAGGAGATCCTGTCTTTGCTGAAACTGACTTACAATTCACGAAAATAAGTTTATGATAGGTTAATGTTAAAAATAATTCTCAAAAAATTTTTTTAAAGACTTGACAGCCATTAGCTGTCCACTGAAAGCTCTAAGTAGGTTCATTTAATGCTCATTACAAAAACTATTATATTTTGAATTAACGAGACTATGCCAGAGGGCTCTAAAACTTAGTATAATTTTATAAATATAATCAAAACTACATTTAAAACTACGAAAACTCAGAGGCGAAGCCAAAAAAAACACGAAAGATTCCTTGAAAACACGAAAGATTTTTTTGTTCAGTGGTTTCACTTGACTGTAAATCAGGCCTTTAATTAATAGAACTCATATATGAAAAACGACTAGTCTCTAGAATACCCAAGAAAACAAAAAAATATGAAAAATTTTCTAAAAAAAGAGCTCTCAAATAGAGTTCGATTTTTTTATGGTAAACTTCCCTATGAGAACGGAACTAGTCTTTTCATCGCCTTTCATCAAATCGGAACTCAAAGTTTTTTCTTTTTGTGGCGCGAAATGTAATTTCGAATTATTATTTTAATTAAAAAAGGTCTTAATTTGAGGAAAACTTACCTTAAAAGTGAACAAAATCATGCCAAATATCCCGTGTTCACACAAAACTTCAATCCTCGATAACTCCTCGAAAAAAAACGAAGTTCAAGAAATATTTTTAGTTTCGAGTTCTACGCTGGACGAGCTTTTTAATGATACGACGCACATTTCTCTACGATGAATATATCGATCGGCCAAAATCGTCTGAACAAAAAAACCCATTTGAGTATACAGTTCCCTCCCCCCAAAAGTGGGGTCGGAACAATTATGAGATTTAAATGGGCAACCGCACACGAGGTGCGAAAGCGGAAAGAAAAAATTAAATTATATAGAGAATTTTGAATAATTAAGTATTCCCACAACGCGGGGAATAAAAACAAAGTAAGAGCATTGAAAAAGTGGTGCATAATTGATGAACTAAATTGAACAATTCGGTTGGACCCTCAAAGTGACCTATATAAAATTTTACCGCATTAATTGATAATTCTACATCACCAAATAAAATGAACTAAATCTAATCTTATTAGTCTGATATGGGTATCACAAACAATTTAATGGAGGTGGTTTGTTTTGCAAGCATGGTTTGCACTACAGCATAAGGTGCCGAAGTTGTTCCTCCCCGCCATTTGAGTGGCTTGGTTGTTGATTGGTTTAACCGCAACAATTATTAATTTTTTCAAAGGCGATTTAACACACATGAAATACTTCCCCTGAAAACATTTTCACGGCCATAACTTTTTATGGCACCACTCACACTAGGCAGGTCCTCAATCATTTGAGTTAATTAAACGACCAATCATCCAAATATCTCATCATCTGTCGTTCTGGAATTCTGATAGACCATCTTAATGCAAATATTTAGTTATTAAAACTGCAACGATTAAATTTTAGCTTTTTATTGCTTTCAAATAAGTTACAATTTTGTGCGCTTAGATGTATAAGTATTGACGTTATTTTGAAGCGTTCTGAATTGGTTATGAATGAAAGCTACACTAATGCCAAATAAATTCACATTGTTGTAGAAAAACTTTCAAAAACGAGATTATTAAATTTGATGTTTTTTCTGGTTCTCTGTGTATGTTTTAGTTTTACTTAGTTCGAGTGCTTTGCGTTGAGACGTTTTTTTGATAGAGCATGTATTCATTAGCGCATAATTTATAAAACTCTTTCTCACAAGGTGGTGTATAATAAAAGATGGTCACTTAATGAAGCTACTGCTCAAATTTAGCATAGAAACATGAAGATATACGCAAATATTTACAATTCCAAACTTATTACGTGTTAATCAAGAGAGATCATCGAGATCATTGACTATATTTAATACCTTGAGATGAAGTCGGCATCGTCTCCCAGATCGCTGCTGAGTTCCCCTCGAAGTGTGGGAAGTGGAGGCAAAATTCCAGTTCGGGTGCGTAAGTTACCCATTTTTCAGCGCGGATAATTCTTTTCTCTTGAGAAGAACAGAAAACTGTTGCCCCGGTTTAGATAATTTCGTGCATTAATGTTTGATGAGATTCAATTTATTTAGTGTGGGAATCGAGCCGGCATTGCACCGCAAAACGTACCTTTGGGTAATTTTTGGGGATTTTGGTGGGGGGGGGGGGGGGGTGCAGACAACAGTGACAATCTTTTTTCTCATTTTCCGTCAGTAATCCTCACCGTGAAGTTCCTCGGACAAAACAGGTAAAATAATCGTGGACAACAGTAACAAACTAATGATGATATCTCGGCACAATTTTTCATATTTTTGTAAAAAAAAATTAAGTAGCGATGATTGTACTGCTGGAAATTTCCAATTTTGAAGCATTTTTTAACTAATTTTCTTTACTGTAGCTGTTTGCAACAGTAAAGAAAATGCATGTAACTTTAATCCTGAGACATGTCATATTCGAGTAAATTTCCTCGTTAAAAATTTGTTTTGCGGATCAATTCGATATCTTGCTGAACTAAGGCGGAATACTTTATTCAATCAGTTTTACAATATTACAACTGAATCGGTCCCAAGTCAAGGATTATCTTTCAGCGGAAAATCTTACATAATAATCAACTAAATCTGCTGAGTTTTCAGCATCTTACATAATTTCAGCGCTTTTCAGCACATTAAGCGGATCATTATGTATGATTTATCCGCTGAAAAATTTTTTTTCAGCGGCTGCCAGCGCATTTCTTACATAATTTTTGGTTCAAATTTGCTGAATATATGTAAAAACAAGGTGCTCAGAAGCTGCTGAAGTTTTGCAAGAGAGGTATTGAAATTATGTAAGAAAGGCGCTGAATCCGCTGAACTTGAAATTTCTACAAGTAATGAAAATATGTAAGAAAGGTACTGAATCAAAAGCTGATTTTATGTAAAAAATTAGCTGAAATATTTTATTTCAGCTGATTCAGCAGTTACTTTTCAATTTTCAGCGCAATCTGCGGAAATTTTACATAATTTCTACAAATTCAGCGGATTTCTCACAAAATTATCCGCCTACAGCTGCCGGCCCCTCGACCCGGATTGCATAAAAAGTTCTAAATACCTTTTCTATAAACAAATTTAGAGATGTTAATATTTCAAGTATACTATTGTTTCTCTCCGGGCAAAATAGCTTTTGCAGATTCTAACAAACGTTTCCAGCTAAAAAATTTTGCAGCACTTAATTGGCAGTTTAATACATCGATTATTACACTCTGACAGTCGAAAGTTCAATTTATGATCTCTAACAGTATTTTATGATCTTTGCAAAGGTTTTGATGTCCTCTGTCCTTCTAAAATTGTCATTTTTTGTGATATATGAGACACAAGGACATTGTAATCGATAACATTATTTGTACCGCTAGAAACTTGAATTGTGAACTTTTCGGGTTCTCAAAGCATTTGTCCCCACCACCTATGAAACACTCATCATTTTTTCACGTTTTTGGAAAAACTGCCAATCCGTATTTGACTTCACAGGCGCATTAATTCGTAAGCCTAATGCAAATAAAATACAAAGACATCTGATTAATTTTATAAAATTCTGGGGTGGAATAGGGTTGTCAGGAGATATCAAGTCGCGTAATCACAATTACCATAATATGATTGCAAAAGATACTTGGCCTCTCAACGTCATGGGCGATTTTAAGTTATGACTCAACTTCTCATTCTACAAAGTGGTAATCGAATAACTCGAATGGTATTATAGCTAAGTATCACCCAGGTCGAGGTGGCCAGACCGAAGTGACCCCTGAAGAAAAGATTTTGAATCAAAGTAGATCAAGACGTTTTAATGCAAAGCTGTCTAAGTTCATTCTTTCAGTTAAAAGCATAAAAAATGGCATACTCAGTAATTTTTTTGATCATTTTTTTTTCGATTTACTTCCATTAACAATACTTTCAGGATTGGTTTTTTTTGTTAGTTGAATATAAGATTGATAACATGATAGATGAAATGAATATTTTATAACGATATTGAGAGATTTATTCATGTTCAAAATCATTCTCTGATCAGAGGTGATTTCGAGCACACTTTAGTCTGTACAATGGTCTGGAACTCGTCTGGACAATGGTCTGGAACTTGTCTGATCAGGGGTCACTTCGGTCTGGAACTCGTCTGATCAGAGGCGGCTTCGAGCGCACTTCGAGCGCACAATGATCTTCGAGCGCATACTCGTCTGATCAGAGGTCACTTCGGTCTGGGACGGTCTGATCAGAGGTCCCACTTGTCTGGGAAGGTCTGATCAGAGGTGATTTCAAGCGCGACCTCAACCTGGGCATATATATAACCTTTTTGTTCAGAACACCTCCCTGCCCTCTCCAGCCAAGACCCCCCTCCGCCCAGTGCAGAGACCAGCTAGTGCGACCTCTGGTGCCAAAGACAACTCACGGGACAGTGCCAGTCCACCCAGTGAGAATGCAGATGCCGCCCTCTTGGCCGAAAAGGCAGAAAGACTAACGAAGAGACTGAAATTTGTGGAGGAGCAGAACAAAATCAAAGACCACGAGTTAAATCAGTTGAAGGGCCAAATATCAAGACTAGAGAAGGAAAAAGTAATAAATATAAATTATTTATTTTTACCCACCTTTTGAATACTTGGAAACCCAATTTCTCCAGACTAAAATGGGGCGCTGTTAAAAATTTTGAATGGATTTAAGCGTTTTAAAAGATTTTGAAATATTTTTTCAAAATTTTGCAGCTTGTTGCAAATTTTTGCTCAATGTTGTGTTGCGTTCAAAATTTTGATAAGAAAGATAATTTTGATAAAAAAGATAAATAAAAAGATAAAATAAACAAAAAGACTTTTTAAAATTCAAAGTTAATGGATATGTGATAACTTTCAATGTGAGATTTTGAAATCAAATTAATCTTCTAAAAATTTAGGTCAAAGCTCAGAACGAAAAGTCTGAGTTGGCAAAACAGAACCAGAAGCTTCAAAGTGATGTGCAAAAGAACAAAGACTTTGACAAAACCAGAGGTAATGACGTCAGAGAAGCTGCCAATAAGAAGAAAATCTCCGAACTTGAAGACCAACTTAACAAAATCAAACAGAAATGCGAGGAAATAAAAACGGAAAAAGAACGATTGAAACAAATTATGCAGAAAGAAATTGACAAAATCAGAGCTGAAAAGACAGATGTGGAACAAAATTACATTTCAAAGCTGGAAAATTTGGAAACAAGACGAGCTAAAGATATCCAGCAAGCAAAGGGTGAGACGGGTAAGACCCTGGAGAGAAAGGAAAAAGAGTTGCATGCTCTGAAAGAGGAACACAAGAAGGCAAAAGAGGAGAGTAAGATGACTCAACAGATGATAAAACAGGCTGAATTAAAGGTAAAATTGGCTTAATTGGACATTTTGAAAATGAAGGCGAATATGGAGCAATAGCGATTGGAGCTTACTGTTGTTTTTGAAAATGAGCAAACGATAAGCTTCAAGTAAAAACCGTCGATTATTGAAAAAATTGAATGTAGTGCAGAATATTTTTACAGAAAGGTTGAACCAAAAATATGGCAAAACGATATTTATTCGAAGTCTTTGCAAATCTTTATTGTAATGTCGTTAAAAAAATGGAGAGAACAAAAATGTCATGCAACAATGAATGTAATGTAAAGCGGGATCGAAGATATAAAGCTATGTATTGGTGAGCTGAAATCAAAATTTTTTAATCACAGAAAACAAGCAAATATATTTAAATGTAACCAACTACTTTTAAATTGCTCAAGAACTAAACTATTGATTCTGAAAACCTCCTGAATCAGTATTGAAAGTTGGTGTTACCCTGGAAATGTTCTGAATCAGTTCTGATGCTGACTGAATGTTTGGTACAGGTTACTTATTTATCGCAGGATACAAGCAAGTTTAATTAAATGTAATCAATTATCACGGAGCCAAAACCTGGATAAGTTATTACATTATGATGAAGTGTGGTTCATTTTGTCCAGGTTGCGAATCAGAAGGACGCAGTGATCTCTGAGTTGGAGAAGAAGATTGAGAAGAGTGGGGGAGAGGTGAACAGATTGAAGGAGGAGGCGGTTGCCAGAGAGGCAGAGGCAGAACAGGTCAAGCAGAGGTTTCTCACTGAGATCAACGCCATCTCTGACTCAGTTGAGAACGAACTACAGGTAGATAGACACAAATATGTACTGATGTCTCAAACGGCGTATAATAACTACCGGTATTAAAAATCCGTCAACTTACCAAATTTCGCAGAATCTCTCAAACCCGTTTCTGTTAAAAATGTCCGTAGCGACAATGTTACGCTTGCGATAAGATTAGTCATCATTGTTTTAGAACTATTTTTAACTTAAGCTTGAAGTTTTCAAAAACAGAGCTGCAATGAACAATTTCAGTGAGCTGTTTTGGATCCCTTTTTTGTTTGCCAGGCTATTATTCCTTGTCTTAATTCTGAACAAACAGTCAACATTATTTACACGCCAGGTAAATTTCTCTGATCATGCTTCCTTTATGTCCTTTATGTGATGACATTCGCAGCAATAGAGGAATATGTTTTGCAGGTGAAAGACAACCGAATCAAGGAGCTTGAGGAACAATTGGAAGAACTTCAGCAGGAGTTGAATGACGAGAAACAGGAATACGACAACGAGATAGAAGAGATCACAACTCAACACAATGAAGAAATACAGGTAACATACTTCATGCTCCAGAATCCCGAACATGAAGTCTCAATCAGAGTTGAATCAATTAAGTTTCACGTATTGTTTCAGGACTGTATCAGAGCTCTCTCATGATATCTCTTTCTCACTTAGCATGTCATATTAGGTCATAATATTTTAATTTGGTGACTTAGGAGATCTCTTCCCAAAATCTTGAAAAGTCTTGAAACAATTATAAGATTGGCTTAAGATACGTATCACAAACGGAAAGTGTAGCTGTTCATGCATTTTTTCTTGAGAGATCCAAAACGTTCATCTTAGTTTTCTATGTTCAATTTTTGGGGCTGGTTAAAGTTCTGGTGTTTCGGATTATGTTGCTGTATGTTTTGTTGAACACGTTTTGATTTTAGAGGCGTCGTGCCTGTCCAACTGTACAAAATTGGCAGCTTTTCTCAAGATCCTTTGAAAATCAATGTCTTGTTGCTTTGGTTTGTTCTAAATCTCAGGATTAAAACAATCTTTTCTGCATTATGTTTTCTCGTTTTGCACTTTTGCACTATTGCGGCATTATTTTTGATATTTCAGAACTTTGTGTAAGTCATTTTATTTTGTATCGATCTTTGTTGTGTTTTCAAGGGCAACAAAACAAGATTTTCTTCAAAAAACCCATTAATCAATCGTGATCATTTTTTGTGGTCATGCAATAGGGCGTTGGTTGTCAAACAAGCCGGGGCGTAGGAAAAATTTGATCCAGCGAAAAACAAAATTATAGCCATTAGTCGAAAATTCTGAACTAAGGTTTTTTGGGAATTAGATAAATACCAATTAAGCGTTTGCAATATCCGCTGAGTAAAATAATGTAATTAAGTGACTCTAACTATTGGCTTCGTAGAAAAATAGCCTAAAAATATCAAAAATGGACGAAATTTTGAAATTTTGATCATTTTCAGATGTAGTTTAACATCAACTCTCCAAATTTTTTGTGGGTTTTTTGCAACTATTAGTTTCAAATTATTTACATTGCTATTTACATTTAAAGCTATTGATAAGTATTTTGAACATTCACCAATCTTTCCTTGTTACTTTTTTAAAAGATGAATCAATTGGTCGCGATGACACTGAGTACAGTAAAAGAGATGCAAAACAATGAAAAAAATGATGCTTTTTGCATTTAATGTTAACCCCTCTTTTGCGTGTAAAAACGACCGTTAAAGACAATTGACATCTTTATAACATCGAGTGGACTTTGAAGTACCACTTTTAAGTGTTTTACTTGCTATTCGCCTAATTTCAGAAAACTTTGGTCCATGATTTTTGTCTAATGGCTAATAAAAATTTTGTCCACTTAATCGCGTTTTCGGATGTTATCTCATCCCCCAAAAAGACAGCGATTTCCTCGATTTTTACAATCTCCCGCCAAATTGTATTAAAACGTTTCTTCCAAATTTTTTTTCTTCTATTTTTTAATCTATTTTCACAACCGTATGTAGCAAAAAAAATTAATGGGTCGTAATACAAATCTATATATAAGTTGCAATCGGCGGCCTCCTATGGGATGCAACTCTTAATATTTGGTTCTTTTCTGCCAAAATTTTAAGTCTCAGAACCAATTTGTTGCAAATTTATTACACCATCAACCAATTCGACAAAATCGTTGCCCTAAATGTTGAGAACTTTATGTTTAGCTCAAAATGAAATTAGAAAAGATGTTTAACGAATGTTTCTGATAAATTAGAAGACATGTTGTGCTCATTGCTCATTAGCTTAAATATAAATGTTTCCCAAGCTCGCATAAATGTTTTCACAAAATGCAATAAAAAGGAGTTCTTGCGAAAACATCTTTGCCGGTTTTATTTTGTATTTGTTCAAACTAAATAAATTTCTTTTTGCCTGCGTAACATTCGGAGTTGCTATGTTTACTTTTCAAAAATCGTTTATCACAGCTTGCGAGTTGAAAAATGCATAAAATTTAATTTCCAAAACTTTAATGAAAATCTTTTTTCGATTTCAATCCGTGAGAGAAAAAACGTTTATCGTTTCCTGCAACCATTATCATAGATTTTGATAACTTAATATTTATCTAAAACTTTTTCTGGTGTATTGCTAACGCCGAAATGCGAATCACTTTTCTGCAAATAACAATTCAGCGGCCAGTTTTGTGTTAATCCAACTGTTTTTTCCCTAACTTCTTTCTTGGTTTAGAAGTGGGATTTTTGCGTTGCGTTTGTTCTGCTAATCACGTGCTTTATTTCAAGACTTGTCCTAATATTTTCAGGTTAAAGTATGATATGTTATAATTGAGGTAAATACGACCAAAAAACGAAATATTTAGTTCAGTGGAAATAAGACAAATAAATCCATCATACTGAATTGCAGATCGACCAAAAAAATGTTTGTACAATTATCAATTTCACTAGTTTGGGCCAAGGAGCGCCTAGTTGTTTGAAATGAACTGTGGTCATATTGTTAACCAACGCCAGTTTCTTTCACCCCTAATTTTCACCCTATTTTTCCTTTCCAGAGTATTTACCCACAAAATTTAATTTATTTGGAATGTTTTCTTCCACTACCCTCTCGCTCTAATTACAGGTGCGTGACAAGCAAATAGCTGACCAAAAAGAAGAGGTACAACGGTTGATTGAGAG
>NW_027450246.1:4814-15000 GCF_964194025.1 Convolutriloba macropyga | reverse complement strand
TGACAAGTCAATTTTTTTTGTGGGTTGTTGTAAATTGTACAAAAAGCTTGTTACATCTACTCCTTGAGGCTCATCGTTAATGTGCAGAATGTTGGTCTCTTCACTAATAGAAACATTATTTGAATTGAAAATTTTATTTAGGATAATTGCAGCTCTTTTTGTTTTGTTTTCATCCACTAGTTTCAGTTCTAGCATTATTGAGTCGAATGCTGAATCCCTCCTTTTTTTCACTATTGGCTCTATTTCACTGTCATCGCTAAAAAACGATTCGCTTCTTACATCGTCTGCATCACTTGTCACATCACCGCTACTGTTTGTTCTCTTGATCGACCAATCAATGTTAGTGTCCGCATCTTGTACTTTTTTCTCATTATTTCGTTCAAAATTGGGATTAGTCCTCTGTAGGAGTGCTAACTGAGTTGCTTTTTGCTGATACATTGGATTATCAAATATTTCTTCTTGGTTGGGTTTTTTGAAATGAACATTCTTTTAGGGATCAAAACAAACTCTTCTGCATGCGTTATTCTGCCTTCAAGTAAATATAGCACGACAATCCCAACGCTCGAATGAGTTCTGGTTTTTTGGCTAAAACGTTTCGCTTTTTCTCCAAACTTGTTTTCTTTGATAATATTTGTTGAAATGATTTCTCCTGATTTTTAAGTAACTGCCTGTTCATTGGAACGTTGCCATTGATCACATTGAGCAAACACTCACAGAGAAAGTTTAAAAAGCTATTTGGTGCTTGTTTGAGGAACTTTCTGAAATTGCTCTCGGGCAGCTCGAGCATTTGCTTTAGCATACATAACTCTTTCTCTCTCATCTGTCAAAGTAGTGATAACCGCTTTGGAGGACGGTAGATAAAAAATTGTTGGACCTGGTTGTACAATATTTGAACAATAACGCAAGGAGTCTGATGTTTTTGGATCTAAGTCAATGAGTAAGTGTCCAAAGGGTTGTTTTGTTGCAAGTTCATAGCTTTCCTTCAAAAAATTTGTATTGTTCATCTGTTTTCCGACATAGGTGATCTGCTGTATGTCTCTAGGTGATTTGAACAAAATGATATGGGTTGTGTTCAGATCAATCGTTCGCGACCATTTACTCTGTTGAAATAAGTCATGCTTAACATAAATCACACTAATATTTCTATGGCGTCCCGCAGTTGCAAGTTTTGAAAATTCTTTGTCATTGAAAATTTCTTCACACGAATCGTCAAACACAAGCAGACAATTTTCCAGCTGAGAAATGAATTCGAATCCAGAAAACTTAGTGAAAAAAATGTTCACTTTACGCTCTATTGTGCTGAACTTTGGCTGCTCGTTTTGATAGAAAAAGTAAATAGAACTAAAGGTTGGATAGAAGGTGTTTCTCAATAACATTTGGAATATAAGTTCTGTTTTTCCAGAACACGACGGACCACAAACAGCCATAAAAAGCCTATCGCTAGTGGATATTATTTTGTTCATAGCTTTGGATTTGGAAGAGCGTAGCCAACTGTGCACGAAAGCAATGAAAACCAAAATGTTGATTCCTCACAATCAAGTTGGGAAAACACAAGCTTGGTTAAAGACACTACAATAAGAAAAAGTATTATCAAAATTTGAGTAAAATAGACGACTTCGGAACGTGGTAGCCGAGAATTAAAAAACTTCCACGAACGCCTCATGATTTTCCTCATCAAAAACTAAAGCATTCAAACCCCCTACATTAGCGGAGTCTATCTGGTCTTCCTTAACACTCATTTGAAAATAAGTTATTTGCAAAAATGAATTTACACTCTGTTTTTTAGTTTAAATTGCATTTTTGTTAGTCTCTCTTTCAATCCAAAAGAATTCATAAGTAGTATATCTAGAGTCTTTGTCGTCTTTTTTGTAAGTCACTTTATAGTTTGCCTGCATTCCGTAACCACTTCCATAGTAGACAATAGACTCTACGTTGCCTTCACTGACCAACGTTTTAATTTCATCAGGAAGATTGTCATCGTCCAAAGGTACTTGAACTGGTGCTGGCCACTTGGGCGTAGGTAAAGGGGTTAGTTTCAGTTTTCTCATTTTCTGTTGTAACGACATGATACATTTGAAAATATTCAAGTAATGAAAGATATTTCTTCAGCGTCTCAATTTCTTTAGTGTTGCAGAGAATCTGTTGTTTTCGCAGAATATTCTGTCCCTGTGATTCTATTTTCTCTTCTTTTAAAAAAGTCAATGTCAAATGATTATCATTCGTTATGTAACTGCATACTGTCAAACTTGGAGATAAATTCACTTGAAGAACTGACGGAGCTGCCTTCTCCACTCGACGGCTCATTGGATGGCAGAGAGATCCAATAGAAATACAGCTGTGCTTTCCTTTTAGCACAATGTTTCCTCTTTTGCTTTTCCGGTAGGTAGAAAGAGTGGAGAGCACAAGTAATATTATCAATTGGCGATTTAATATCTTCAACTTTCGGACATAGAAGAGTTTCCAAATCTATTACCTCTTTCTGCAAGAGAGTTTGGAGTGATTCTGTTTTCTCTTTCCCTTTGGCATAAAATTTCCCTAACGGAAACCGAAGTTTAATGGCGACAAAAATTTGTGATAGAAACCAATAAGGATAAGTACCACTGTTCCAAGACAAACCATGTAAAAATTTTGTAACCCACTTATGAGATCTCCTGTCACTAGCGGAAAGTGAGTTGTAGGAAACTGGCGGAAGAAAAAGAATTGTGTCCGAATAATTATTTGAACAAAGCGATAACTCTTTTATTATAAAACCAGTTTTCTTGTAACGAAAACCTTCAAAATCCAATATCACTATTTCTTGTTTCAGCATTCCAACAAAGTGAACAAATTGTTTTTGAACGTCTTCACAAACAAACAAAAAGCCAATCCCGTGATGTGACCCAAATACTCGTTCGTAATTGGACAAGGTAACACATAGGAGTATCCAGGGCCTTTACGACTGTACTCTGCTATAAAACCCGATGCATCGTGGAGTATTGCATGAAGTCGAAGTATTTTGAACGATTTGAAGTAGTTGTCCAGCGACGAATTATCAATTCCAATTAGACCTCCATACGGTCTCAGCTTCAATCTTGCCTCCAAATCAATATCAGGATCAAGGTATTGGCAAGCAGCTAGAAAATACAGAAACCTTTCACCGTATTTTGGATAATTGTTCTTTATCTCCAGGTAAATTTCATGAATATTTTTTAGATCAATGGTTGCTATCGTTTTGGCCATCCTTTTCAACAAATATTATTCTGGCAAAATGAATTTTAATCGTACCTCATAGGATTGACCACTCCCAACCAAAGTATATTCACACAAATACATGTAGCGAAAATACCGCTAACATGAAGGATCTTCCCTCACACTCGCGAAGTATGTATACCAACAATAAGCCACCAGACAAATACATGTAGCGCAATTACCACTTTCTTAACATAAAAGATCTCCCCTAAGGTGTTAGTTATCCCCCTCTGCCGAAAGGATCTCGAAGGATCTCCCCTAAGGGATCAGTGATCCCCCTCTGCCAAACGGATCTCCAAAGGATCTCCCCCCCCCCCGATCTTCCTGTATATATACGATACTACTTGTGTGTCTGATGAGTTCACAGGTGATGCACAGAACTATTGGTCACTAGCTTGATGTTAATACCACTTGCGGTGAGTGCAATGGTTTGAACTTCCAGGTGTTTGTCAGGGGTCTTAAGTTTGAATTCTTGGAACAGAATTGTGCCTTTAATGATAAAAGCTACAAACACCTGGCTTTGTAGCTTTTACACTTTTAGGATGTCATTGAACCCCATCGACCTCTCTGCAACGGCCAGGGAAAGGGAGGTTGCAAATTTTCATCCCCTCCCATATGTGAAGCTCGGCTAATATTTTTACCACAGAGACAACAAGACAGTGATTTTAGATTTAAAATTAGAAATTGAGAATTAGTAATTTTAAATTTTAGAATTAAAACAGTGATTTATTCATTTTGTACCTTAAATTTGAATTGTATTTTTTTAAAAAAACAGTGATTATCAGTTAAAATTTCATTCCATTTCATTACAGATGTTGAAAGGCTTCATTGAATTATTCTCGAGATACCAATGAAAAAATTTCAGCCAAAACGTGCAAACTTATCTGTAAAACGCCATTCATCCAGTATATTCCCAGAAGGCTTCTCCTGAAAACGAATATTGTTTCCCAAGATTAGTAGAAACTATTGAAAAACAAGCTTTGCCTCTTCAATGAAAAATTGAACCGAAAAATTTGTCCTTGAACAAAAAGAAGCCTTCCTGGAAAAAAACAAGCATTTGATTATTGAGCTTTTTGAGCCTATCCGTTCCTTTCTTCCTTTAAAAAATTTTGGCTTTTATAAAACTAGATTTTTATAAATCAGGTATGAATTTCAATTAGTTAACAATTAGCTTGAGGTGATGAGCTTCAAATGATGCCACGGGAAATATACAGCTATGGACTTCAGTTCATTACAAAAACAGAATTGTTCAGAAGCTTCGTCTACTGCAAAAAAGATTAAAGAAATTCTCCCGAAACTTCTTCCCAAAAATCATGTACAAAAAGAAATTCGAAGAGTTGATGCCAATATTTGAGCACATTAGAATTGATAAAACGAAGTTCGAAATCGCATGATCGTACGAGGTTTTTGGATTTATTTTGTAGATGATTTGTACGCAAATTGTCACAACCAGACATAGAGTCCCAAACAAAACGCAAACAACTATCATCTGTCGAGTCATTTCTCTTTCCCGACGTGCTGACAAGGACCCATCTCGGGCTCCAACTCTACGTCTTTGATCTCGAATTTTCAACTTGACAATAGTCGACATTGTAAAGACAAAAACAAGGAAAACTGGTAAAGCTCCATTCAATAAAATATTAATAACCGGTTGTTTGTTAAGGTAAAAATCGGCACTCACTATTTCAAAATATGTAGGAGCACATGTTTTTGAATCAAAGTCAATTCGTGCCACAAACAACTGAGGAAGTGCCCAGAGCACTTGAATGGTGAGAATAAAAAGTGTGGAACAAACGCTGAGCCAAGGCTTTCCATACTCGCGATACCAGAATGGAAACATTACAGATAAAAACTTGTCGAAACTGAACAAAACGGTAACATAATAGGACGTGTAGATAATGAAAGCTGAAGAAAATGACAAAAAAGCGCAAGAAAAATGGTTTATATTACGGAGATTGAAGTCCAGGAAAGGCAAACCAATATTGAAGATAGCCACATAAAAAGTCGACAAGAAATCAAATACTGCTAGTATAAGCATAATAGTTGCGGCCGAAGTTAATTTGTCCCATCGAGAGATAATTAGAACAATGAATACATTACCAAAACATCCAAAAATTGAAACGATACTTGAAATTGCATTCATTAGAAAAATGGCGAAATAGATACTTGTATGGATTTTAAACCACTCGAGCTCTTCCACACTCTCCACAGAGAATTCGGTGACATTCCAATTCATAACGAATAGAAAAACAATGGATAACAATAGCAAAAAACAATGAATTTTGTTGAAAAATGGTTTAAATTTTAGCCACAAAGGATCAACAGTTAGCCACTGAAAAATAGCCCAAAGCAAACCAGAATTACAAAAATGTGATTTAATGAGTGTGTTTTTTTGTCCATACGTCTTCTTCGTCCAATGGCTAATTTCCCGGGGCTCAAGATTCAAATGATTTAACTATTCTTTTTTCTAAAATCCCCGCTATAACGCATTTCTACAAAGAAGCTCATTCAAAATCAGAAGAATGCATGCAAAAGAACAATCAGGACGGCCGGGCTTTAAATAACGCGTTTAATTAAATCTCTAAATAAAATAAATAGCAAAAGCAAAGGATTAGAAACAAAACCGACTAATGTCGGGCGAATTGCTCTCAAACGACCGGCGAGCGGTTGGCTTTGTCAGTAGCTAGGCTAGCTTTAGTTGAATTGAAGGGGCGTAAGTAACGCAGCGGGGGGGGGGGGGGGGGGTGCACCGGGGGGCCGATGAGGTGGCAACAGTGGGGGGGGGGGGTTATTCGCTAAGAACCGCCCTTCGCACCATATTAAGTCTACAAAACAGATTCTGTGAATCGCATACTTGAAGACTAGTGAGCTGAAACGCTCTAAGGGCACACAATCCCCGCTGGGTGCTGCTTGTTATTACGTTTTTGAAGACGAAAAGTCAAATGCGTTAGACAAAAAATTGGTCAAGCAAAAAATTTTAAAAAAGATCGACAGGACTAATATAACAGCTTATCAGGATTACTGATGAGTTTTTCTAATGCCAAAAAAAGTCTCGTAATGCAAAATTACGATACCCAATTCGAAATTCTTCCCAGAAAATACAAAAAACAAAATTCAAACAAAAATGCAAAACTTATTTGTTAATTAAAGAAGTCTTTAAAGAAGTCTTATTAAAAAAAACGAACGGCAATTAGCTTTAATATCGTGTTATGATGGTCTTGCTGTTACGTTTTGTTCTAAATTTTAAGGACTTAGATAATCTCGTAATAAAACATCGTCATACTCATCCCGTTACTAGGATCTTATGTTTGTTAATGTTAGTTTATACCAAGTACCATAGGCAGCTGAAGCAACTCCGCGAAACATACATTAAATTTAGAAAATCAAAATGTAATGAAAATAGATATTTTTTCTACATATCAAAACTACAGATTTTCAGTAAAGAGTCGTTTTCCTACTACAAAACATGTCAACCTGATCAGTATATCTTTTTAAAAAACATAGCCGGCATATTGCCGGAAAATAGCCGCGATAGATGCTTGTGGCTCTGACCACCAGTCCTTTAATAGACCACTAGACTTTTTGGGCCAGATTCGGACTGTCATTTTCATTAGACACATAAGCACTATAAGGAGAAAGCCCTAATAGCGCATTTCAAAATTAATATTCGAAATCAAAAACTCAAGACTGTAATAATCAAGAATTAGGGCATATATGTGTGGCACTACTTAGCTGTGCACTATTGGGTTCAGAAGTCATTTTATTGAGTGCGGTAAGTCACTCAATTTACCTAAAAACAACAAAAACGCGAGACGCAGGGTAAAATGAAACAAAAATCTGTTAGACGAAGTAACAAAATATAGGAGCGCAATAATAGCCGCCTAGAATTGCTGACGCGGCTATTAATAAAAATAAAAAATATTCAAAAATGCAAGATAATTATTTGCAAATCCAAAAGTTGACGTTTTAACTAGACTGTTTTAAAGACCGAATAGGGAAAATTTTGTTCGTGTACTACCGAAGCAATGAAGTCAATTTATGAAAAGTTTCAAAAACCAAAGGGGGAGGAAAGGTGTAATACATGGCTTGAAAATATGCCAACTTACAAATAAGTCGAAACATCAAACCCCTTGTCTGCATTCAATTAAGAATTATATAGAATCAATTGAGCGCAAAAAACTTTTTGACTACAAACATCTAAGACTTCCGAAGAACAATCAGAACGCGCTAAGTCTAAAACAAAGTTTTTAACAAAACACAAAATTCAAAAAAAAATTAAGGAATATAAGATCAATACACAATTATAACACGGTTTTTCCTTTAAAAAGTAGATGAGGTACCTTAATCGATTATATCCATTAATTGAAAGGAACATGGCAAAGTGAGCCCCAAACTGCAACTTTCCAATACCTTCTGCTAGAAAATAAAGCGTAATCCAAACACATAACGAAACAAATTTTAAATCTAAAGAAAAAACATTTTTCATGGCTTCTACATATTGCGTTGCCAAGATCATTAAATACCAATAAAAACATCCTAACAAATTTTTGATAGTCAACCTTCCAACAGTTAATACCAAATTTATAGAAAACCAATGAGAGACCCAGTAAAATGAACACATATATGACAAGTGGCGAGAAACGAAGGTGACTGTGTTTGAAAAATAGTGGCGTGAACGTCAAAGAACACGCAAATAGAGTTTTATTTATTTAACAATATTAAACAGCTACAAAACGATAAGAATATTTAAAAGCCACAAAACTACCTATTAACCTAACTACATATTTATATAAAAGAAAAACTAAGTGACATCGTAATGGAAGTTGTAAAATGAGGGCTACGATCAGAAATTCACCGAACTGTTTTAAAACAGAATGCTGTCAAAGCCAAAACACTAAGCAAAAGCTTAGTTATGATCCAAAATCATAGCAAACGTTAAACATTTCATATTTCAATACTTAAGGAGGCCTGTTTGAGCTGACTGAGTAACATGCAAACAAAAAGAGCATGTGCAAAAAACACTATTTTTGAAAACAAATGACAAACAAAAGAAATAAAACATTAGCCATAAACATATATCTTAGAAGCAAAGTCAATTCAATAAGACAATGATCTAGATCTCGCGAGCTGTCTCTACTGGCATGGATCGACTAAAAATCGAGAGGAGTAAAAAAAGACAGGAAAAAACTAAAAATACTGATATTTTTTTGAAAACAGTAATGCAAAGTTACTAAAACCGTTAGATGTGAATTACACCAACAGATTCAATTATACCTGATTCTGATTAAATAGTTTATGGAATGAAACCATAAAGCAGGTTCAGATATGCCTCATAAGGGTGCCGATGAGAGCTTCCACGAATGACACTAAGTTATAGAACAGCAAATAGAAGTAAAAAACGCGAAAAACTAGGATTTTTTTCCAAAACAAATAGAGTCAAGGTAGTCCAAACCCTTAGATATGAAATGAGACCGTAAAATAGATTCCAATAGGCCTCATCAACAAAACTTGGGTCTCAAAGTAGTTAAAATCGTTAGATATGACCCAAGCACCAAAGCCATTTAAAAACAATTCAATATGACTAATTAAGGTGCCATTGAGAACAGTGAATAATGAGACTAAGTAACAGAACAACGAATTGGCAAAATCGAAAACCAATTTTAAGAATAGGTAGAGTCAAATTAGCTAAAACAGATAGACATGAACTGAAATCGATAAAAAGAATCAAATTTGTCTCATTAGAGGTCCATTGAGAACAGCAAAAACAGATAAAATCCCAGAAAACCAAAGATAATTTTTAGAAAGAAGTATTGTCAGAGTCGTTACTACCGTTGAATAACGAATTAAAACAAGACGAGACTGAACAACAAAAAGAACTACAAAAACCGACAAAATCACTAATTCATAAACAATCGGTCATGCAAACAATTTGTTGGTATTTGACTGATCCAACAACTGCAATTATGCATTACTAAAACGCATGTATCAACTTTAACAAAAAAATAGAAAACTCGAAAGAACAAATTAAAGCCACAGGCCCACAATTTGAATATGTAATGACAAAAGCCAAAATTTAAACATAACCAACTAACGTCGGGCGAATTTCTCTAACGACGGGCGAGCGGTTGGCTTCGTCAGTAGCTAGCCACGGTTTAGTGAGGCTAGCTTCAGCTTAACTGGAGGGCCGTGAGGTTAGCTCAGCCGGGGGGGGGGGTGCACCAGGGGGGCTAATGTGGGGGGGGGGGGTTTGAGCAATGGTGGGAGGGTTTTGGTGGGGGGGGGGGGGGACTTAAGGTTGGCTGCACGGGCCCTTAAGTAGCGGGGGGGGGGTATGCAGGGGTGGTGAATGGTGGGGTGAAGTGAGAGGGGGGGGGGGGGTGAAGTGAGAGGGGGGGGGGTGTCGTGGGAGGATGGGGGTTAATCTCTAAGAACCGCCCCTCACACAATAAGTATCCATAAGTAAAAGTCTCCAAAACAGTTTCTGTGAATTGAATACTTGGAGTCTAGTGTGCTAAAGGGCTCTAAGACCACTTAATGCCCGCTCGGCACTACCTGTTTATCTCGTATTTGAGGACGAAAAGTTAAATGCATCAGACGAATAATCGAAAAAAAAACGAAAAATCGCAATAAAAAGACCGACAGAACTAATATAATTGCTACAAACTTCGTTTGAGAGCAATTAACAATCGAACAACTGTAGGCTAAGGAAGCAAACAAGACAAAATAGATTTTGGCATTTTGTTAACTTCATTTTGCCTCAAATATCCATCAATTGCAAAAGTTTATGCAGGGGATTAAGGACTCTTCGAAAAAACATTTACTTAGAACTTTAATAGAACCTCAAAAGATGAGAATTAATTGGAGTAAAATTTTTCCTAACATTAAATCCATGTTACGTGAGGATTTTTTTTATCAATTGTGGATTTTTATTAATTTTTCTGACACAATTTATGATCTT